>NC_039364.1:41106071-41334900 GCF_003573695.1 Papaver somniferum
GACTGTATTTTTCTACATTTCCTCCGTTCTTTCAGCTAATTATATTTATTTTTCCAAAAGAATGCACACCTCATAAATAAATAAATTTGCAAGAGTATATTGTATTCTGTAAACTCTATGAACTTGTAAATAATTATATGATTTATTTCTTGATTCCAATACCTAAATAATAAAAGAATTCATAAACATCAACTTCTTCTAAATGACAAAATTAGCAAACGAAACAAGAAACGAAAACAACTTTCAAAGCATCCAAAAAATAAAATCGATAAATCAAACCATATCATCAAAAAAAAAACATATCAAATGAACCATCCCCCATCTTCAAACAATTCTTCTTGCAATGCTGAGGTGAACCTGATCACTCCAACCAACAGACTTGGGCGCCTTGTCATCCTCAGATTTGTCATTTTATGCTTCATCAGGCTCCACATGCTTGTTAAGATCATGCTTGTTAACTTTTGGATTATCTGCCATATCCGGAACATCGGGACGATCTTCATAAATAATTTCAATAATAGAAGCAGGAGCATCATCATTTACAGTAGAAACATCAACATAAGCAGGAACATCAGCATCCTCAACGCTACTGATTACAACGTCCAGAGGAACACCAGGAATAACATCAACATAAATAGGAACATCATCATTGTCAACACTACTGACAACAGAACTAATTACAGCGTCGAGAGGAACACCAGGAACAGTAGTTATTCCGTCCACAGTAATGATAATCCTCAATTTATGAGGACCAGCCATCAGTCGAGGACATTTTTGGATCCTCTCTTCAGTTTCATCTCTACAGTCCCTCTTAGCAGAACTCATTTTTTCCTCTTAATACTCTATGTTAATATTTTCTATGCTTGGTGTAATTTATATATATTTCTAAGGAAAACCCTAATTTCTTAGGTTTTCCATCATTATCCTAAATCGCCTATTCTTTGGTATTTACATCGAATATTCTATCAATATAAGGAGATATGGAATGAATATTTTCATGTTTATCTAATTTCCTTTTTAATCTAATATACATAACGAACATAACAAACTAAAATAAATTATGATCTCATGAGATATATGGAATGAATATTTTCATATTTATCTAATTTCCTTTTTAATTTAATTACCTAGGTCGGTTGGGGTGGCCCGGCCGGCTGGACCATATGTGTAAGGCAAAAAAAGGAAAAAACCAAATGTTGGCTAGTTAAACAATGACCCAACATTTAGCGGAAACACTTTCATGTTGATGCACGAAATTGAACATTTCAACATAGAAAAAAATCCAAACACCAAAACAAAAACAAAAAAATAAAAGGAATAAAAAAAGCAACATAAATAACCCAAGGAATAAATTTTACATTTCAGCATAGAAAAAATCCAAATACCAAAAAAAAAACACAACTGCAAGAAAAAAAGCTACATAGATAAGCCTAGGAATGTGTTAGTGGCATGGACATCATGAGTACACGTTTCCGATTGTCCACAAAAATTCTTCAACGAGACAACGCTCCTCATGTGAGGAATAATTGCAAACCTTGTTTCCCACGGTAGTGCCCGCCAAATTTCCGTCCAAGTTCTGGTGAGTGTATTGTAACGCAATAAACACCTATTATGCCAAAATAAGAGTTCCTTGTTATTTATAAAGGCTATCGGGTTATGAGTCGGCCATTCATAATTCCAATTCCATTCCCCGCCAGGTGCCCATGTATGAATATTTTCTTTGGAAATGTGAGCCCAAAAATCTATCCGGGGCCCATTAATTCCCTCATGGATGTAGTAAAATAAAATGCGAACTCCGAAAATGACCATCCCAAGTGATGGGTAAGTATTTATCCAAAATTCACTCCCAGGAATATGATGCGGGGGTGGAAAATGTTGATGGAACGTCTCGGTGTTCATATTGAAATATATTATGCCAATATCTCGATGACAACAATCTATCCAAAAAATACAACCGTGTGCATACACACCTGAACTCCAAAATGTATAAGGAATCTCCCATGCTATGTTCCTCCATCCCCTCTTGTCTCTTAAAGTGTGTATTTGTACTTTACCATCCATGTGAATTCGAACTACCTTGTACTCATTGGTACTTGATAGTATCCGAAACCCCCAATTACCTTGTATCGTGGATACCATGAAAGTACTTGATCCGTTGTAATTGGGATGCATAGGTTTGGCAGATGGAGGTGGTCACTAGTTTCTGGATTCATAATATATACAAGATATTGTATGCCGTGGTGTGAAACATAAAAAAAAAACCATACCATTGCAAGATCCAACTATTGGGTGCAACATAGTCCAATCATCATGTGTTCCATCATTCGGGGCATCATGATTGTTGGCTGTTACGATCGGGCTGAAATCTTCCTCTCTATAAAAGAGTTGGGTAACTTTATCTTTCCCCATTCTTGGTGTGACACCAAAAAGGAATCCAATTCTTTTGTCCCCAAGGATAGTATTCCATTCTTTGCATACACATTTTCTTGCTAAAACGATTTCTGTAGTTTGGAGGCGCTGAAGTATCTCGGTAGTTAATTACGGCAATATATCCATCACTATTATACTGATGAAAGATTATCAAAAAAATAAATAAAATTACAAGCTTTTAGGATTTTATTATTGTGAATGTTACAAGAAAATACGAGTATAAAGCTTATATATATATAGACATCCAATATACTTGTTGGCGAATGGCGCGTCAGTCTAGGACATTTTTGGATCCTCTCGTCAATTTCATATCAACAATCCCTCTTATATATATATATAGACATCTTATGATTCCAATTCCATTCCCCGCCAGGTGCCCATGTATGAATATTTTTTTTGAAAATGGGTGCCCAAAAATCTATCCGGGGCTGATTAATCCCCTCATCACAGCAAGCCTCATGGATGTAGTAAAATAAAAGGCGAAATCCGAACATAACCATCCCAACTAATGGGAATTCACTCCTAAGAATATGATGCGGGGATCGCGAATGTTTATGAAATGTCTCAGTGTCCAAATTGAAAGAAACTATGCCACTATCCCACTGACAACAAACCTTCCAAAAAATACAACCATGTGCGTACACACCTGAACTCCGAAAAATATAAGGAATCTCCCATACTTTATTGTCTCCTAGAGTGTGTATTTGAACTTTACCATCCATGTGAATTCGAACTACCTTATACTCATCGGTATGTTGACAGTATCCAACAATTACAGGATACCAAGAAAGTACTTGATCTCGTGCAATAATGGGGATGCATAGTTGTGGCAGATGTAGGTGCTCACCAGTTTCTGGATTCATAACATATACATGATCTTGTATGACGTGGTGTGAAACATAAAAACATATCAGACCATTGCAACATCCAACTATTGGGTGCAACTTAGTCAAATCTTCATGGGTTCCATCATTCGGGGCGTCGTGATTGTTGGCTATTACGATCGGGATGAAATCTTCCTCTCTATAAAAGAGTTAACTTCTTTCCCTATTCTTAGTGTGACACCAAAAATGAGTCCAATTATTTTGTCCCCGAGTATAGTATTTCACGCTTTGGAAACACATTTGCTTTCTAAAATGCTTTCTGCAGTTTGGAGGTGTTGTAGTATCTCGGTAGTTAATTCCGACAACATATCCATCACTATTATACTGATGAAAGATTATCAATTTTTTTTTAAAGCATTTAAGATTTTCTTAATATTGTAGAATGCTACAAGCAGATACGAGTAATGCTTATATAGACATCCAATACACCTGTTGGCGAATGGTTGCGTCATTTATGAGAAAGCATTATTTGAAAGGTCGCGTCTTTAGTGAGCAGACAAGTAACGCATATTTGCATGTTTTATCTTTGAAAGGTCGCGTCCTTAATGAGCAGGCAAGTAAAGCATATTTGCCCGTTTTATCTTATAAACGGTTATATCTTAAACTTATAACTGAATTTTTATTTAAAAGTAAAAAAAATCTAAAGGATAACCATTACATCATGAAGTAGGTATGAAAAGACACCAATTCACTAATGCCGACCTCCTGGAATTAGAATACCCGTCACGACAACATCTTAATATTTACAATGGCATTGGTTGATAATATAAAACATGAACTATCCATAAAATACAAAACGTGAATTTATCACTATAAATATGGGCTAATGGTACCATAATTTATGTATCTCTCTTTTTTCCCATTTATGTTCTGGTTTTGTGTTTTGGTGTCAAACACCAGTTTCAAATCAATAATTCGTGTACAAAAAGAATCCCGATTAGTCACAAATCTTTTTCATGCGTGTGCATTTTCAAGAATATCATCATTGATTTGTCTATCAATCACTTATACCATTTGCATCTCAAATTCTCACTTCTTTTTACATTTTTCTTTTCCCCTCTCGGATTTTATTATAATTGTTGAAGAATAAACCAAGATACTATGAAGAATAAACCAATATAGTTGAATCAACTGGTACAGTTGACATGAAGAATAAACCAATATGGTTGAGTCAACTGGTACAGTTGACATGAAGTGAATGGATCAACAACTCTTGTTGACATGGTACGGTTTATAGAAGTTTATTTGGGTTGCAAGTATTACTAGTTTTAAGAGTTTATTTACGTGGGAATTTTCTAGAAGTTTCTTTGTTAGAGTTTGATTATGTTTGGAAAGTTATTTTCTTGAGAGTCAAGTTTGTTACTCATATAAATAGGTTGTTGAGCCATGAGTCGAAATACATCAATCCATGAGTCGAAATACATCAATCAAGAGAAGTTTGTTTGAGTTTTAGTTCTGTGTTCCTTTCATCAAGTCTTTGATATCAGATTTTCTACAATAATGAACACATAAAAGTCTCCCTATAGATTCGCAAAATTTATAACCATAAATACAAATGGAATACAGAAATGCCTCCCTATATACCAAATTGACCACCATAAAAGAAATCCCCCTCTAAATTAGTCGGGAATATGTTTAAAAGCATTAACTCCATTAAATAAAATACCAACCATTATTACCCAAAATAAGACCAACTCTGATTCTTCAGATTTCAAAAACAACTTTTAGTACAAACAAGATACGAAAAAATAAATAAATCAAAGATGAGAAATAGTACTTTGAAAAATATATAGTATATATATTGAACACCAAACTACATTACTCTAATCAAAATAAAAACAAAAACAAAAACACTACACTCGGAATATGTTTGTGGCATGGTCATCGTCAGTACATGTTTCCGATTGTCCTCAAAAATTCCTCAACGAGACGGCGCTCCTCATGTGAGGAATAACTCTAACCTTTTCCCACCTTATCTCCGCAATTTTCTGTCAAAGTTCTGGTGAGTTCATTATAACGCGCTAAACATCGGTTTTTTTGCAATAGGACGTCGTTGTTCTTTCCCAAGGCTATAAGCTTATAAGGCGGCCACCATAGATTCGAAGGCTCTTCCAAGACAATGCTCCTCTTAATTTCCCAATTCCATTCTACACCGGGTGCCTGTGCATGAATATCATTATCCGAAATGGGTGCCCAAAAATCAATCCGGAGATCATAAATATCGTGAATGTTGTAAAATAAAAGGCGAAATCCAGACAAGACCATTCCAAGTTTTGGAGTACTGAAACCACCATTCTCATAAATATGATGCGGGGGTGGCGAATGTGACTGAAATGTCTCATTGTCCAAATTGAAAGATATTATCTGAATATTGTCATAAAAATAATGATTTATCCAAAAAATACAACCATGTGCGTACACACGTGAATCCCAAAAAGTAAAAGGAAAATATCCGATGTTCCTCCATCCCCTGTTGTCTCCTAGAGTGTGTACGTCCACTTTACAGTCCACTTGAATTCGAAATACTTTGTATTCACCGGTATGTTGACAATAGCCGAACCCCCTACGACGAATCGTGGATCCCAACTAATTTGTGGCATTTGTGTTGGATCGCATATTTGTGGCAGATGGAGGTGCTCACCCGTTGTTGGATTCATAATATAGATAGGATCTTGTATGCCGTGGTGTGAAACATAAAAACATACTAGACCATTACAAGATCCAACGATTGGGTGTGACATGTTTTCATCATAGGATCGGATAATATTCCAGGTACCAAAGTTTCCAAATAACATCTGATAGAAATCTCCCATCATCGTGTAGTAATCTTCCTCCTCAATTTGTTCTCTGTAGAAGAGTTGCGTAACTTTTTCTTCTGTCACTTTTTGAGTGAAACCGAAAAGGAGTCCAATTTTTTTGTCTGCAAGGACAGAATTCCACTCTTTGCATACACATTTGCTTGCCAAAATACCTTCTGTACTTGGGAGGAAGTGTAGTATCTCGGGAGTTAAATCCGGCAACATTTCCATTACTATTACTGGTGAAATATTTTTTTTATGTAGAAGTATTTAGGATTTCGTTTTTGTTGAATTCTTATATATACATCCAATGGATGCAATATGTGTCCCCACACAACACACCTGCTGGAATTTTCACGCCTTTTGGTGTTTCAAAATCTATTCGGTTAATGTGAAGCGTATAAGAAGGGGTGCGAACCGTTACACCGTTTGGCCAATGGTCGCACCCTTAATCAACATGCGTTATTTAAAAATCCATGATCCAAACAAGAAACAAATATTTTCACGTGTTTGTGTGAGATTTATTCCAGTTTATCAACATTCTATTTATCTGTCCATTGCAAATTTAAAAATTAGGATTATGACCATAACATATTAATCTTTTGAAGACAAGAAATTAGGGTTATGACCATAGTATATTAATCTTTTGAAGAAAAAAAATGATCCCAATATATATTGCTATTTCCAATCATATATAGCTGTAATTATGGTGTTGACCAATATACGAAAGCCAAAAGAGAATTTGGGCATGGTTATAGCGCTTGGCTGGATGGAATTGTTGCGCATGGCTTTGAATAGGTGTGAATACCGAGGGAATTACACCAAAAATAGAAATTTGTTCAGAGAAGATTAGGCATGGAGAATCATGGAGAGAGATACTTCAGATACCTACAGATTTGGCAAGACTTTATCCAAGGAATGCACATTAGTGAAGAGTACTAGATTATGATCTACTGTAAGATAAAGCATATATGTACTCAATCAACATGGTTGTGTTTACGCAATTTTTTCGTGTTATTTTTCCGTATTTAGATAAATCATACTATATACTAAAATCAATGTGGTGTTGTACGCGTATATGAGAATATATTTATCAATATGGAAACTGTTATATTTTGTTTATTTGAGAGTGATATGCGGAATACAACTAAATTAGGTAATTGGAGATAATGCTCCTAACCTAAAAAAATTAGGGTTTTTCTAATACATATATATACATATATATATATATATATATATATATACTATTAATTAAAGAGGTCGTACAAACCACACTAGCATAAAAGATAGATTGATGTATTAGACGAAAAAAATGAGTTCCAATAAGAACAATACCGAGAGCATTAAAACAATTCCAAGGATAGTAATGTCTGTCCCTAGAAAGCTAAGGATCACCATAACTATTGATGGCTTGTGTAAGGTTCCTGGCATGCCCCTGTTAGCTGAAGTTCAAGCTCATGTTGACAATCTTACTCTTCTTGCTTCTGCATCTGTTGAAATGGATAGTATCCATGCTCCCATTCCTTCGAATGAGCCTGTTGGTGAAACTATGTCTGGCACACCAGAAATACCCAGGGAGACACCTCTAGAAGAAAAGGTACTTGAAGTTCCAGCA
Organism: Papaver somniferum; assembly: GCF_003573695.1. Lineage (NCBI taxonomy): Eukaryota > Viridiplantae > Streptophyta > Magnoliopsida > Ranunculales > Papaveraceae > Papaver > Papaver somniferum. The sequence goes on from NC_039364.1 coordinate 41,113,799, forward strand.
CAGCCTACACGAGTACCAGATGCGATGGTTTTAGTTGAGCAGATTATCAAAGAAACTTTCGGATAATGTGGTTTTTGTTTTTTAATATTGAGGATGTTGGTATTATTTTGCTTCGTTTAGTTTTAGAATGAATAATATAAAAATATTGGTTCTTTAATATATGCTCGTGTTCAAATTGTTTGCTTGATATTTGTTTGTTAATCAATCAATTTTCATTATCTTAACTCGTCGAGTCAACTCCATTTTCCATAATATACCTTATATAAACATAATCTCTTATGACAGTTATCATATTTTTAATTTTAATTTAGGCACAACTAAAATGGAAGAAATATAGCATTAATTTATGGAAAGACTGGACCACAAGGGATCTTGCCACCAATGCCAAATTTGGGTCAAGCCAACCCAATGTGACAGACATTTTAGAAAAAAAAAATAATCTTCTCTATATTATTTGGAAAAACAGAAGAAGAGGAGTACCAAAGACATCTATCTTTTCTTATGCATGTACCCAACAAGGCCGCACAAGATACTCATTATGGCTACCTAGATCTTCTTCTTTTGCATGCGCACAAAAAATCAGAAGAAGAGGAGTACTGAAGAGATCTATCTTTTCTTTTGCATGTACCCAACCGCACAAGATACTCATTATGGCTACCTACATCTTCTTCTTTTGCATGCGTACAAAAAATAAGGGAATCATTGTGATGATTGACAAAAATGAGAAACTGAGTAATGATGATTGACAAAAGCAGTAGCGTTGTGACTGACAGAACACTGCTTTTGAATGAGAGAATAAACTCCAGAAGGTCACACAATACATGCTCTTGTTATAATACTTCTCTTTCAGTCACACATAACAAGAAGTCCCAAAGTACAACTACCATATGAATGTACCCCTCAAATCCAAAAATCAATCATAGGAATGTTCCATATATATACTCCTAGTATTTAGTGATGGGGCTGGTATTTAGGACAGGATCCCACTACAATATTCTACACAGATTGTTAAAGTAGAAAAGATCAAAGATCAAAAAAATACCACTGGAAACTGGAGTACTTAAGTTATTGTTGGAGTACTAGCTAATTCCTTTGTTAATAGTGACTTGGATAGAGTACTATCTATTCCTTACTACTGAGTCAACTGCATTACACTATTTTATTCACAATTCACATATTCTTAGAAGTAAAATAATAAATTATTAATATAGTACTAACTAGTGCCTTGGAAGATCATAAATGCTTTTTTGGTGCAATTTTTTTTTTTGATTAAACTCCCAATTCATAATCTTAGAAGCAATTCTAGCTAGCTCTTACAATTAAATTTGTATTAAAAGAACCGAGATCAATATTTATTTTTTAAAATACTGGTCGGTAATATAGATTTTATCATGTTTGTGCCTTTAATTTGGACGAAACATGAAATATCAACGATACATATATATGAATATCGATAATATCGCATTATTGGTCGTATCAGACCGATCTGATGATAATATTGGCAAGGATGTTTGGGGATGTTAGGTTATCAGGTGATACTAGTTTATTTGATTGGTCGGAATTATGAATTCACGAACTACTATGATTGGCTTCATCGACAAGACTCGATATCCAAGTTTTTTACCAATGTCACTCTTGGACATGGCTTATTCAGCTAAACCAAATTTTATTTCGATGTCACGATCTTAAAGAGTATAGTTCATCCAAATATAAGTTTCCGAGAGTATTTCCACCAAGATGAATTGATTGATGGTAATTTTTCATTTTTTATCGATGTCACTCATGGACGAGCTTGAAAACCAATTTATATTTCGATGTCTCGATCTTAGCAAGTATTTATCGTCAAAATCTAAGTTTACGGGGAATACCTCCACCAAGATAAATTGATTGATGGTAATTTTTAATTTTTACCGATGTCACTCGTCGGGAATATGCTTCTAAACCAATTTTTAATTTTATAACAGTTACCAGCGATAACTGGACGAAACATGATATATCAACGATACATATGAATATCCGATGATATCACATTATTGGTCGTATCGGACCGATCAGCCGATAATATTGGAAAGGATGTTTGGGGATGTTAGATTATCAGGTGAAACTAGTTTATTTGATTGGTTAGCATTATGAATTCACGAACGACTATGATTGGCTTCGTCGACAAGACTCGATGTCACTCTTGGAGGAGCTTCTAAACCAATTATTATTTATTTCGATGTCACAATCTTAGCAAGAATTTTTCGTCCAAATCTAAGTTTCCGGGGAGTATTTCCACCGAGACAAATTGCTTAATGGTAATTTTCCATTTTTACCGATGTCACTCTTGGACGAGCTTGTAAACCAATTTATATTTCGATGTCATGATTCTTAGCAAGTATTTATCGTCCAAATCTAAATTTACGGGGAGTATCTCCACCCAGATAAATTCCTTGGTTTTAATTTTCCATCCAATATTTTTTTTTATATTACTTTTTATTTATTTTCCAAAGCCGCATACTTGTTCACTATCCAAGTTTGCTCGTGGCTAAGCTAGAGGGAAAGTGAAAACGTGTGTCACGGTATAAAACACGAGCAAGGAAGGGAGACTGGACAGTACCGCTTTTTTGTTTCCAAGTCTCTCTCTATACTAGGGTTTCAGTATCAAAAACTAAAAGTTTTAGTATCAAACCAGATAAAATAACTGCTCTTCTAGTAACTTCCTTCCGATTTCTTCTTCTTGATGGAGACAAAGAGATTGTTGGTTATTTTGGTTGAGAGGTTGTTCCTTGTTTTGGAGATGTTGATGATTATGATGTTGTTGAAGATGAACAAGAGGAGGACGATGAAGAAGAGGAAGAGGATGATGAGTATGATTTTGAGGATGATGATGATGATGAGGATGAGGATGAGGATGATGATTTAGATGATCCAGAACACTTATTTTGGTTTGGGCCGGCGCTTGAGGATGAAGATGAAGACGATGATGTTGATGATGACGATGATGATTGGCCATACAAGATGTGGTTGCGATTGTCGACAGCAGCAATGAAGAAGAAGGGGATTATAACTGATCTAGTCCTCTGTTTTCATGGTTCTGCTATGCAAGAATGGTATTCAATCACATCTTGATCCATCATATTTTGTTTAGTTAAATTTTTTTTTTTTTTTGATGTTTAATTAGTCTGTTTGTAAAGATTCTTGGAAGTATAGTTTTTGTGAATGTTTAATATTTACGGATGCAATATTTTCTTTAGATTCCAAGTGCATATGTTGTTTAATTTCTGTCCATTGTTCATCTGTTGGAGTATCAATCTTTTGACAAAACATAATGAACGAGTAATGTGTTTAAGGGGGCTTGGTGTAGAGATTTGGATGTTAGGGTTAACCATGATTTTGTTGTGGGTTTGCTGTTAAAGTGATAGGATCATGAATATGATAGGGACTGTATATTGAGTCTTGTATCCGAGAAAATAGCCAAATTTTTCATAAATTGTAGTGACAAATCTGACAAACTTTACCAAAAAAAAAAATCAGAATTGAGAGCACAATTGAACAGTAGGCCTATGATTGCTACATAATTGTGCTTACACATTAATAAAATTAGCATACTAAAAATAATGTAAAAAACTTGAATTTAGTCAACGCCGAGTGCTCAGCCATAAATTTGTTTGTCTTGTGGCTTCCCATGTTCTTATTCATTGTAATCATTATCCAAATGTTCACCATAGCTTTTCTCAAATGCATCCCAAGAAGAAAAACCCTTAGGAGGAGGATCATTTTCAACATGGATAATTTTCTTATTATGAACTAATTCCCATTCTTCATCGACAAAATCTTCTAGTATATCACCAATGCTTTCCACAAAGTCATCCCATGAAGCAAAGCCCTTCGGAGGAGGAGGATCATTATTAATAAGACCATTGGCAGGAACAACACATTTCTCATTAGAACTCATCCTCTCAATTCCTTATTTCTTTTACTTACGAACGAGGTATCTAATTTCTTATTTCTAGGATCCAAATCTAGCTAAATATAGTGTTTTTTTTTCCTATACATATCTAGTATGCAAATCTAAATATAGTGGGCGGGTTATGTTTACCATGAATATAACAAACTAAAATCAAGGTGATATATGAAAAGTGGGATTTTGCGGATTTTACGAGACCGAGCAGAAAAATATTGCATTTAGGATTGTAGGATTAGACTACTGATTGTCAGTTCTAATTAGACGCCTATAATCTTGTCGTAACCCTAAAGATATCTTTAAATATCCTGACACGTTAAGCATTCATGTCAATGAGATAGATAGTACACTTGTTGAAATTAAAATTTTACATTCCTTATTTAACAAAATACTCCTTCCTTATTGAATTTCATACGCAACTTTTCCTACTACATTATTATTACAATAATAATTGATTTTTTGCAAAATTCATAGACATCAGCATTTGTTGATCATGCATGGTTTACCAGGGTTTACGCGTTTTTCAGAGAGCCAGCACCTGTTGACAGGCATTATGTGACGCTGGTGTATTGCAATATCTTGAACCGAAGCATGGTTTGGCTCATGTCTCATGGTTTATTTTTATGTTGTTGTGAATTGTACCCTGATTTGAGAATCTTTTGGTGATTATGAACATCTCAATTGCATGCTTTATGAACATCTCAGATTGTAGATTCAGACTGTAGGTGATTTAAGATTATGAACATCTTTTGGTGATTATGAACATCTCAGATTGTAGATTCAGACTAGGTGTGTATATGCCTCTCCATCAAGTGAATTAGACTGGATAGAGAATAATGTTTATTTTGTTTCAACATACCACGGTTGAAATCACAAAGAGAAACCGAAAAAAGACAATTGCAATTTCATTAACCATATTTACAAACACCATCACCATTACAGATCAGACCACTAATTACTAAGTAGTTCAATTTACAATCAAACCATAAGCAAAATAACTAGACACACTACCAATTCTAGTTCGACTTACACCTGAACAACCAACTCCGATGCCGTCCGATAAGCAAAATTCCCATAACCTCCATAACAAGTACCAACAAAATACCTACCACTACTACTACTACCGAGTTTGATCTTTGTCAACACCAAAACAACACCTTTACAAGATCAAACCTTGTGCCGAAATAAAAAAACCCAAAAAAAAAACACTTACCATGCATTAGAAGATGTATCATGTATTACAGAAGACTAGACCTCTCCTTCAGTTCTAACAACACCAGCAACTACAAGCATTAGGAAAATCTTTGTGAATTTTCACGAAGATGATCTGAAGACTTCAAGGAATGCAATCCTCCTAAGTCTTCCTCAAAATATTTTCCCAATGCTCTTCAGATGATCACCACTGATCATCGTCATCGCCGGTGTTAAAGCCCTCTTCTTCATAGGAGAAGTCTACGCCGCTATCAGTGCTGGTAGAAGCTGCAGGACCATAACCTCCATCCTTATCATCTTCACCATATTATGATCCTTCATTTTCTTCTTGCTGAACCACTGCTGCAATAGGATTTCCATCTACATCCTTCATATGTCTGGCGAAACTTGGGCCAACCCGAGGAACTCGACGAACATAACTTGGGCGGACTTGGGGGATGGGTTTTTATTATCAAATTAAATTCGAACTTACTTGTTTAATTTCATGAATGGGGGATGGGTTTTTATTAATTTAAAATCACTATCGCTAGGGTTTCAGGCAGGGCCGGCCCTGTAGTATAAGCAGAGCAAGCACCGCTTGAGGCCATAAGCTAGAGGAGGCCACAAAAAAAAATTACTCGTGATAAATTATTATTTTTTACTCTTAATAGAAAACATTAGACGAGGATTTGTTTCCCTAAGGCAACTGGGAATACCGAACACGTTCTGAAAATAAAATCAAAGGGAAAGTGAAAAAGCACCGGCGAAAAAGTTTCTTAGGGTTCATAAATCTCAATCAGAGTTACTACCTGGTAAGAGAGATTACTTTGTTTTCTTGTTTCAACTTGAAATATTGAATAGATTGATATTAATTTTATAATTTTTATTGAAATCTGTTTGGAAATTGATCTTGATTTGTTTTGTTTTGATTGATGTGTGTGATTTCTTTTAGTTTCTTCTGTTGATTAGTTTTGATTGATGTTAATTTGGTGACAGTTTGAATTTCGTATTGACGATTGATCCGATTGTTTCTCATCTTGAATTGATTATGTTGCACCTTTATCAATTCAATTGTGTATGACTAAAATGCATTTTGTGGTCACAGTATGATCAGAGTAATTTGCTAGAAAAAGAACCAAGATCCACATCCTTCACTCACAGAAACCCTAATTTTGTTTGTTCAAATCATCCTATTTTTTGACCACGTCCCACAATAGCAGGCTAGCAGCAGCAACCTTTAAATGTGGGCAGTGGCCATTTACGGTGAGTCATGGAACACAATCATCGTTAAGCAATTAAGGAGCTCTTTATTTACAGTAATGGAAACGTATATGATACCTTAGACCATATCATAATGGACTCGGGGAGTATAAATAATGACTCTTGATTCATAGAATACCATCATTATAAAGTGAGAAGACACTTTTTAACGTCGACCAGATAGATATTAAGCACATAATCAGGTGAAGGTAATTACATAGTGAAGGTAACTACATAGTGACTACTGACAACCTTGCATTGTGTTTCTCTTCTAGACCTTAGCTAATTCAGCATATAACTTTCCTTCCGCAATCCTTAGATGGTTCAAGCATATGAATTTATAGTTCGCTCATTTCCTTTTGGTGCTAGATAGAGGATAATTTGATGAAAGCTATTGTTCAACATTCCCAAGGAATTCCTTAAATATTTAAGAATCTGACATGTTAAATGTCCAATTCCTTATTGAAATTGTTGCAGACTAATTGTGGTGGTGAAATTTGGGTTGAGGTTGATAATCTAGTTGGTGTGCTGATTCTGAACCTAGGATAGGAGTTTGATGTATCAGTCTGCTGGTACAACCGCATGAATTAAGAACATAACCTCATTAGTCAAGAGTTGATTGCAGATATTTATCTGTTGGTTTTTAGTTTCGTGCTTGATGTTTTCCTTGGCTTTTTCTTTTTTGTTCAAATATGATGTTCATTTATCTCATTCACAACCATTTCTTCTGCTTTCTGGTATAGTGTTTTGGGAGAGGCTCTCTATTATCTTTTCTGATAAGTTTGAGATGTTTGATGTTTTTTTTTGCTTTTATTCCATTACAATTACCCTGCCCATCCTCCTTGAAAATCTTGGATGTCTCTTTTTCTGTAAGTGAGATCACTAATTTGGGTTATCTTTTCATATGTATGGCTGGGGTAATAAATCAGTGAATCCAAGTGCCGTAGTTTTCTAGTAACAAAATTTGCAAACTCAATACCGTCTGCACTCCACTTGTATCCTATTAGATAACCTACTCATTCCCTACCTCCACATACAACAAATGGCATCGTTTGACTCCGCAGAAGATTTGGCAATCACCAAAGCATGGGCAGCCGAAAGTCGAGTTGTAGATCGCTCCTCGGCCGAGACCTTTTGGGCGAAGATACATAACAAATTTAGCCAAGATTATGGGAACCCGAAAATAAGAAGTGTGCAACAAATCGAGGATAGGCACAACATCATACTAGATGCGGTAGCTGGGTTTTTTAAAATCAAACACCGGATATCGCATGCAAGCCACCATAGCTTGTACCCTCTACAACTTGTACATATCTTTATGGTTTATTCGGCACAATACTTTTTTCAACTTATATGTAACCAAATAAGTTTTTTTTTTTTGTAGCACGAAGCCGGTAAAGCGCGCTACTTAGTGGAAAAGGGGGAAGCATTCACATTTGATGAAATCGTTTACATCATAGTATTCATATTTTTGGAGTACCACCAGCTACGGAGTACCACCATAACTCAATGGTGGGTGAATCGGACTTCATACTCTTATTTGGCATTGCAATCGTTTACTTCATTGCATTTCAGTTTGTGTAATCATCCTGTGGAATCCAGTAATCACCTATTCCTTGAATGTGGTTATGCTAGATCTATTTGGTTGGTTTTAAATATCAATATTACCTTTGGTGCAGGAATTACTAGACATGAGATTAATAAATTGCTAATGGTTTCAGTTTGGACAATTTTTTGTTTTTAAGTATCGGTTTAGATTATTTGATGTTCAAATATTTTTCAGAACATAACTCCAAATAGGACAATGTCAATAGATGGCATTAATAAACTTGTGTCTCGTGGAACTAATCTTGTTTCTTATACATTTTGATGCTTCTTTAAGTCAGATTCATTACAAGGTGGAATAGGGCTAATAGTGAGGAATTGTGCAGGTAGCTGCTTTCGGGTGCAAGGACAATGCTTCAATGGAGGAATGAAGATAGGAGTTGAAGCTGAGGAGATGGAATGTAAGGCTATGCTGGAAGCTGTTACTCTGGCACCCTCTAAGAACTTTAATTATGTTATTTATGAATCAGATTGTGAGACTTTAATGAAATCCATCAATGATCAAACCTATTAGGTTAATTGAATGAATCAAGCTTTGGTTAATATTAATTCTAATTGGACAGAACACACAATTATTATAGTAATGTGTTTTAGTTCACTTAATTCTAATTGGGGCCATAGCTTCTTCCAGTTCTTACGATTTTATTTTTCAACTGTACCCACACGTACTCCACTTTTTACAAAGTTAGTTTTTTACTTTAGTACCGTTATAACAACTGCAGCAACACGTACTCCGCTTTTTAGTCGCATCGCACTCCGGTCTTTTAGAGCCGTCAAAGCAGATAACTATGCAGCAGGATAACAAGATTTGACTGAGAAAATTCTTAACATAGAACGTGCAGCATGCAAATTGAAGGAACTTTACCTTCCTATTTTACCAAATTATTTACGATATACACTTAAATATTTTGCCAAATTATTTATTAGTAAAAATATTTCCAAATTTCCATTTACCCTCTGTGTTCATCTCTCTCGTCTTAAATCATTTCATGTTTCTACTCTTAAATCTTCTAACCTCCCTCTAGAAAACTAAACAAGTGGTTACTTTGATCATCTGATTCATCTCCTGGATAAACCATATATTCCCCTGTCAGTTTTGCTTTGTGGAACAATCACATCGACCGTGTAAGTAATTCTTTTCAGTACTGCTTTGTTAACTGATATTGTAACTCTAATGGTCATAGTAGGGTAAATATTGTCTTCACATGCAACTGTATGTAGGTAGCTAACCTCTGATTATTTGTATGATTCATATATGATAACTGAACTCACATTGCGATTTCTGATTACTCTTTGTGTACGTATTACTCTTTGGAATGATATTTCGTAGTTTTATTCGGACCACAATAGCATTTTCACAAGATGTTCACAAGTTTTTTCTCCGTCCAGGTATCTGAGATTTCATAATGGATCCTAGAGTAATGGATAAATCTTGGATGTATACCGATAGAACCAAACCACGTTATCAAGACGGAGTCGATGCATTTATAAAGTTTGATACGCATACATACCAACAGGATATTGAAAATGGGAAACGGAAACCATACCACAAGAGCAAAGTTAAGTTTCTATGTCCATGTGTGAAATGTCTCAACCTCTACGCGCACAAGGCAAGTAAAGTTAAATTTCATTTATTTTCTTCTGGATTCATTCAAAATTATACGGTATGGACTAAGCACGGAGAAGGAGATGAGTCATCAAGGTGGACACTTCTGGATGGTAATGGCAGCGACGGTCCGCACTCACATGCTGCAGAGACTAGATAAATGGTTAGTGCTTTATTAGGAGACAACTTTTCAAAGGATTCTGAGAAGATGCAACGGATACTCGAAGATGCTGGGAAACCCCTATACGAAGGATGTGCCGATTTTACAAAGATATCTGCAATGTGTGAACTGTTTAACCTGAAGAGCAAGCATGAAGCTTCCGACAAGTTATTTACTTACTTTGAAGGTTCTTCTCGTATTCCCTATATTTGTCAAGCTCATCTTCGATTAGACCAATCCTAGATTCAAGATTATCCATATTTGTTTCAAGTCTTTTGGAGGAAGCTTCGAGTTCGATTTTCAGGCCACGTACTTGCTCTAAAACGAGATTCATTGTTAAGGAGAGTTTATCGAATTGTGAGACAGAAGGAATTTGATCAGAGGATGAGATACTTTTGTCATAACACATTTCGTCATCAGAAGAATCAAACTGAATCTTCTTTGAAGGAAATAGAACAGTCCATACATCACTTTCTTTGCTAGAAAGGCTAGAGGAGGACATGATAGAGAAGGTAATGAAATGATCCTTCAGAAAAAAAGAGACTTCAAATTAAAGGAATGAAGATAGAAAAATTCCAAAAATTCCCTTTAACCAAACCCTAACAGAATTCGGTTACCTCAGAAAAAGTCTTTTAAAGAGTCAGAAACTGTACATGAACAATCAACGGTACTAGGGAAGAGTAGACTAGAGAATAACAAACACATTCCATTACAACCCTCTTGAAAATCATGATTCTTGCTTAAGAGGAGCAGACGAGAGAATCATTGACCTGTCATGATACAACAGGTCAATGAATTATGCCTTCAGTATTTGATGAAGCCCTAACACAATAATCGAATTCAAATATTGTGCTTTCTTGATCCGACCAAAAACACACTGTTTAAAGTTTCCGATGAAGTTATTGGGACGAAGAAAATAATTGGTTTTGATGATATTTTCAAGGAAAACAATCATAATTATTTAAAAGGGGTTTCATGTAAATTGGAGATGTCTCTTCATCTCAAACAGACACTTTCAAAAAGCATCAATGGAGGGTATTAGTAGACACACATCTATTCAAATTTCAACGAGATTTGAATTAGGTTTCAAGTTAAACCAGAAAAAACTCTACCCAGCATTGTATCACACTCTGCTAAGAAACGCTGCCTCTTAAACCCCCGCCATCTGACCAGTCATATCGACCAAAACCCTGGGAGATAGCACCACCCTCCCACCCCTTCTCGTCATAGCGGCAAACATTGCGTACGATTTTTATAATCAAAAAGGTTCAATGAGTGTGAATGTAACTGATGGAGAATTATTGCAATTGAAGATGGTTATTTTGTGTGGGAAAAATGGGCAAAAAAAGTTCAGAAAATTAAACCAACCACTAGTGCACAAACGTTTGCCTAGATAAAAAATTGTAAAGGTCAATTTTATTTTATGTGTTGATCTTACATCCTCGGAAATTAAATTCAGGATTTATTTTTCTTTTAGAAGATTTCAAATGAAAATTCTCCAACAAATAGATTCTTGATTTTCTATTTCTTTATTTTTATTTATTTTTTGATAAACAATGGACCTTTTCATTAATGGAAATTCGAGGTTACAATGAGTTTAAGATCGAAAATAAGAGAATACTAAGTAACAAGAACATACCGCAAAAGTACAATACCGATAAATCCGACAAGAGAAAGAGAAGGATTACCAGAGTAAGACAAATACAAGTATGAATAAGATCCGATTAAATCTGAGGAAGAATGATTTTTCTCGGAATTAAATTTAAACCATTTAGTTTGTTTTACTTCTTCACAAAGATGTGCTCCCAAAATAGGAGTGATTTGCTCAAATATCTTGTAACTAGTGATGAATCTTACATCGTTAAAGAAATCACCGATGAACATTCCTTCGTCGGATAAGTTGATGATGAAGGTTTTGTCGTCGGAGACAACAAAGATGAAGATTTCGTTGTTGGAGAACATCACTGTTGATCTAAAAACCCAACTCAATAACCAAGAACAACCATTAAAGCGAAGATAAACCTCAAAATAGTAGATAAAACCACCATAATAGTGTAGATAAGTAGAAAACATGATAACAACTAAGATAAAACTACTAACTAACTTCGAAAGCAAGAAATAGTGAAGAAATCTGCTCAAATCTGGTCCAAAATAAATCAGATCCGAGCAGGAAAGGGTTGTTGGTGATGGTTTTGTTGAAGAACAAGAAGAAGTGAGCGAGAGGAGAGAGAAGGGGTGGGAGGGTGGTGTTATCTCCCAGGGTTTTGGTCGATCTGACTGGTCAGATGGCGGGGGTTTAAGAGGCAGTGTTCCTTAGCATAATGCGATACAATGTTGGGTTGAGTTTTTTCTGGTTTAACTTGAAACCTATTCAAGTCCGATCCCACGACTCGATCAAGGCTCGAACCTACTTCTTGACACAAAAATACGTTGACCAGAGTCGTACCTTAAATTGCTAGTACCCTAGTATGCAATGTTAGTTCTTTAGATTTCCCCGTGTGAAACTATTTCATTCAAACAATGAAAATAGGATACTGATCCTCCTTCAGGACCGTAGGTCCTAATATCAAGTCCCCCCAAGCCAATAAAATTCATCTTAAAATACTTGTTTTTGTCCAAACCACTAGTACAGAAATGGCCTTTAGTCACGCCAAATATAAATTTGCCTGTCACGCCTTTTTGGTTTTGGCGTGTCTATAGGGTATACTTCTACCTTATAGACACGCAATGTTCAATGGGCGTGTTCATATAAGTGCTTTCAGCCACGCCAGGGCTACTAGCGTGTCAAAATTTCAATCGTTTAGTCACGTTAACTTAAGAGAGGATACCGAAAATTATCAAATACAAATATAAGAGAACCGATTGAATTGTTTGTGTTTATGAGGAAAAAGTGCTCCAAAGGAGTGATTTGCCCAATTTTTCTTCTTGAATTGAGTGATGGAGATTCCAGTGCATATTGTTGCTCCAAGATCAAAAATTAAATTTATTTATTTATTCTCCATGTTGGAGGTAAATTATTTCTTATAATTTAATAAGTATAAAATGAGAAATATATTATTATAGTTGAACATTGACTCTTGGGGGTTCAAACGGTCCAAACTGATGATCAATCTGACCTCCATCGTATCCATTAACTTTCTAGTTTTTCTATTTGAGTGTTTGACAGTTGAGATTCCCCATTATAAATAGCAACAAAATTGTTAAAGTTCATCCGAACTAGTGAAGCCATAGACCTGATTAAACTAACAAAACTTACCGCTTTTCCCTTTTTCTTTTCTTATTCAAACATAAAATTTTTATTGGCTTTTTCATCTTTATATAGTGTGGAATAAATATAATTTAAACGGTTATGATGTGCCTTGAAATCAAAGGGATGTGGAGGTCGTGGAAGATCCTCCCTCCGTCCTATTGTGATCATTTCATTGTAAATATTTGTCCTTTTAATGTTGACCCTTGTTACTAAACAAGGTCATAATTCTAACTCTAGTTAATTAGAATATCATCAAATCTTATTATAAACTTTTTTGTAGTCTGATAGTTATGTTTATATTTATTTTACAGGTGTTTTAAAATATTTTCCAATGATAAATATATATATATATAAATTTTACAAATACTTGTGACATGGATTGAGAGAGTGTAAATTTATGCATCCCTGTAAAAGCGGTGTGTACATTCCGGCTTCATTTATTGGTCAATTTTGGTATTTTAGAAAAGAGGAGGAATAAATCGGTATTTACATAACTTTATCTCTCTTCCACTTTTTTTTTGGCTTCTCTTAAATATAACCCAGGCTTTTATTAACGATAACCCACAAAAAAATAAGTCATTAATCTAACCAAACAGATTCTTATAATTGTTAACATAACCCATATAATTATACACAAATTTTATATATAGCCCAAAATAAATTATCAAATCCCTAAATCAAAAAAATAAAATAAACTTAATTATATAATTTTCATAATTAAAGTTATGTAAGATCTATGGTAAGAATACTCAATTTAATGTAATCATGATTGGGAGAAAAGAACATCATCTTAGAATATTTTTATAGAATGATAGTGCTTATGGAGTTTTAGAAACTTGTTTTTTTGGAAAAGAATCAAAACCTTAGTTGATTTCATATAGGTTTTCGATTGATATTCTTGTGGAGAATTTGTAAGGGAATAATTAGAATATATAACCTCAATCTATATTACTGTAATTATGATTTAGGAAAAATAACATCAATTTAGAGAAAAGGTGAAAAGTTTGGTTTAGTTTTTTTTGAGGGAAAATTAAAAACTAAGGTTTATAATTGGGAAATTTGTAAGAATAACGAGAGAACAATTAGAAATAAGTATTTAGTTTAGATCTAAAAAAGAAAAAGTTAGGGTTTGTATTTTGATTTTGGGGAAGAAGTAGGATTATTAGTAAAAAGATTAAGACATGTTTGGTAACTTTGATTTTTCATTTTAGCTTAAATTTTTTGGGCTATAGTTAATAAAAGAGTGGGTTACATTTAAGAGAAGCTTTTTTTTTTTTTTGATCGGCAAAGAGGAATATACTGATAAAAAAAGAGAGGGTACAAAAGGCCTTTACCACCCTCAGAGATTACAGAAATTGAGAAAAAAAAAGAAGCTACAAAAATTACAAACAACTTCTAGACTTGTAAAAATTCAAAATACAACTTGCGTCAGTTGGTCATAACCTCTCTAAAACTAGGAGACTTTAAGTTTTCGAACACTAAAAGATGATACTTTATCTTTTTCTGAACACCAACATCTGTATTGGATATATAGATGAAACCACTTGAGCTTCGTTCATTCCATATGCCCCAAACATTCGCCACAGAAATTATACACCAGATTTGGGATTGTTGTTTGTCTTGCAATTTAATATTCCAAGAGAATAACATGGAGTTGAAGTCCTCTGGCCTAGTGAAACTCCACTGCACTCCTTAAAGTGATTCCAGATTCTTACAGCAAAATCGCAGGGCAGGAAAGGGTGATTGACTGTTTCATGTTGAGAACAAAATAAACAGCTCTGAGATACATCAAGTATCCTTCTGCATAACATGTCTCTTGTTGGCAAGCTATTATGAGCTAAAGTCCATAAGAAAAAACAAATTTGTGGAGGGACTTTCTGGTTTCAGATATGTTTGAAAAGATGACAATTTTATTGATCAGTAGTGTCGTGAACCAGGGAATCATAAGTTGATTTGACAGAAAATAAACCCTTCTTGCCGATAGCCCACTCTAATTCATCATCTGCATCACTGTTAATATTGACCATACTCAAATGCCTTAACAAATCAGAAACTTTCAGTCTCACAGCGTTGTTCAATCTTCTCGGTATAAGTAAATTCCAATAGTACCTGCCCCATCAATAACTTCTACTACGGAATTGTTTTTAGCTCTAGAAACTACAAATACTAGAGGATATTTTATCTATAATGGAATTTGAAAAGGCCAGATCTATGACCAGATCTCACTTTAAATTTAATATGGCTTCGAAAGATAGAATCGCAATTCATGATACCTTTCAGAAAAACTTCCATATGTGGAATTTGGTATATTAGAGAACCATCCTAAAGGATCAACAACATACTTCTCATGCACAAGTTTTCTCCACAAAAATCCTTTTGCTATAACAAATGTGCATTGCCACTTTGTTAATAAATCCGTGTTCACCTGTTGCAAGCTTTTAATTCCCAATCCTCCAAACTTTTTTCTTTTATTAAGAGTTTCCCATTTGACCAAATGCAATTTCTTTCTCCTTTTGTTATCATTCCACAAAAAGTTCCTCATGATTTTTTCTAATTTCTTTGCAACTGATACATGCATAACAAACAAGGACATGTAATAAACAGGCAAACTATCCAAAACGTCGTTTATAAGAGTTATTTTACCTACTCTATTAAGAAAAGATCTCTGCCAACCTGTTAGCTTTTTGATGAAACTGTTAATCACCTTGTCCCATTTTGTAACACCACGACTTCTATCACCAATATATAAACTCAGATATGTTGTAGGAGGAATACCAGAGTAACAACCCAGTAAAGAGGAAAAATTACTCAAGTCACCATTATAAGCAACTCTATATATTTGACTCTTGGCAATATTTATTTTAAGACCAGTGAGCTGTTCAAAAGATAATAAGATCAATCTTAGATTTTTTTAACTTGTTCAGTGTCTGCATCTAGAAAAATAAGAATATCATCTGCAAACTGTATATGACAGATATATTTTCCACCATTTGTAGCTTTAAATCCATAAAGAAGACCTTGTTCTTGTGCTCTTTGAATCATAAAAGAAAGAGCTCCCCCCACCAAAAAAAGAAGAAGAAAAGGAGACAAGGGATCACCCTGTCTAATTCGTTTCTTTGACGTAAAATAACCTTCAGCTGAACCATTAATAAAAATAGAAAACCTGACAAATTTAACATAGTTTCTTATCCATTTCCTTCAATTATCACCCAGTTTACATGACCAAAAGCCTTCTCAAAATCAACCTTCACAAGTGTACCTGGTTTACCCCTTCTTTCCCTTGAATCTATTAGTTCATTTCCCACAAGAACACTTTCTAGAATTTGCCTCTTCTTCATAAAAGTTGTATGATGAGAAGAAACGATTTATGGTAAAACTGTTTTCAATCTATCTGCAGGAACTTTAGAAATAATCTTATATATTACATGCACTAAACTGATTGGTCTTAAATCCTTTATCTCTTCAATTGTATGCTTCTTTAGAATCAAGGCAATGAAAGTGTTTTTGAACCTCCAGTCTAAAAAATTCTTTTCTTGCAAATCTTTGAAAACAAGCATAAGATCATGTTTAATGATGCCCCAACATAAAACATAGAAGCTTATAGGAAAACCATCTGGACCAGGAGCTTTTGATTGACCAAGTCTCTTCATAGATACCAAATATTCTTCTTCTGTTATTTCACACTCCAACCAGATCCTCATATTATCTGAGATTCTATTGAAGTGCATATAATCCATAATAACTGTTTTTGGTGCTTGATTGGTGAAAACGTTTTGAAAAAATTCAATTGTACCTTCCTTAATTACCTTATCATTTGTTGACAGCTCACCCCTAACTTTAATGACACCTATAAAACTTGTTCTTCTTCTGTCTGAAGCTAGACTGTGAAATAATTTGTATTATCATCTTGATTCCGCATATGGTGCACTCTTGCTCTAGCTCTCCATTTCTCTGCTTTTAGAACAGATAAGTTGCAAAATTCCTTCCTAGATTGAAGTCTTGCATCCCATTGTTCTTCTAACAAACCATTGTTTACATCTTCCTCTGCATCCTAAGACAATTTTTTTTTCTTCAGTTCATCCATTTTTCCTTCCATCCAAACTCTTGTTTTCTCCATTGCTTTAGAATTGGTTTCAAAAGTTGTAATTTCTTGCAAAAACAAAATCCAGCTCCACCTTTCACAGAAAAAGAAGACCAAGTAGAATAAATGAAAGAAATGAAATTAGGATGAGAATACCAGTAAGACACACATCTAAATGGACTTGGACCAGTCTTCACACCTTCACAGAAGAGAGCAACAACATTATGATCAGAGCAAGGTGTTGGCAGTGCTTGTTGCATCACTCTTGGAAACTGAATATCCCAATCCAAATAAATAAGAATTCTATCAATTCTACTTCTTATACTTTGAACTTGATTATTAGTCCAAGTGTCAGAAGCACCATTCAAAGGCAAGTCTATCAACTCATGCCTAGCAATGAAGTTATTAAACTTTCTCATTCCAGTAGTAACTTCACTTCCAGTTGTTCTTTCATAAGAATATTTAATTTCATTGAAATTTCCACCAATAACCCAAGCCAGATTCCAGTAACTCCTAATTTCTTCGATTTCTCTCCAGAAAAGCTTCAACTCATCTGTGTTATTATAATTAGGAGCATATATCTCAGTGAATATACATTCAAATTTAGTGCCAGGCATATGATCTGACAGAAAATTGTGATTGAATAATGACCCCACCAAGGAATCTAAAACATTCAACTTGGAATCATCCCAGCAGCATAAGATTCCTCCTGATCTATCTTCAGAAGGAGCATCTAACCATTTCACATTTTTGTTTCCCCAAACTTGCCACACTAGTAAGTCATTACATTGTTGAATTTTAGTTTCCTATAACAAGAGAATGGTTGGTTTCCAGTCCCTAGATTTTTTTCTTAATAATATCTCTACGACTGTGGTCATTCATACCTCTAACATTCCAGCACACAATTTTGAGATCCATAAGAACTATAAACCCCCCAAAAACAATCAAAACAGAAAGATAGAATCAAATTGATTTACCTTTCTCTTCTTCGTAATTCTGTAAATGATTTTTCATCGTTCCCATCATTGAATTTATATTATCATCGTCATTACCGTTAAAAACAGACCCAATTTAGGACCCAATTGAATCATCTTTGTAACGAGATTTTCAAACTGCTTCCTCAATTTTGGATCAATCTATTTTTTTTTTTACTCCATCCCACTGACTATGAGGTGTTGTAATTAAAGGAAAATTTCGATTTCAATCAGTATTCATTTCCAAACTACCCTCAGCCTCAAATCTCTGCAAATAAGAAATTGAAATTGCTTCTTCTAAGACTTTATCCAAGTGCTCTGCAGAAGATACATCTTGAGAATTAGCCGATGAAGAGTGTGTACTGGAATCCAAAGATGAATGAATTCGAGTTGGAACCTGGTGCCTTTAAAAGTGGAATAAAATTTGGATTTATAGTGACCAAATCCAAAAACTGAATGTGTCTATCCTTTCTTTTGGGTTCAACGGGAATGCTTGGATTTAAATTAACTTTTGAAAATTCAAAAGAATATTTATTTCCTGATTCCACGCGCAAAACTTTTTCTTTGCGTAAATCCTGCCCAACAATAACTAGAGACCGAGATTGTTGTAAATCTAACTGACCAAAATGGAAAGGAGAGTTTTTTTTCCAAAAAGATTTTCTCTGAAGAATCCATCATTTCCACTATTTGTTCCATGGCGTTGCCACTTGCTGCTGAAACCCTAACTCTTCTGAATGTTTGATCCGGAACTCCATCGAAATTTTTTGTTAAGCTGAATTTAATTGGAAAATATTGTCCATTAAAATAAAAATTGAATGAAGATTCCTGATGTTCAAAATTATAAACCTTCAAATGAATGACTGAACCATCATCCCATGTTAGGGTTGAAGAATACACTTCAATTAAACCTCGAAAAGCTGCACCGATGTTCTAAAAGATATTCATGTCCCAAAGATTAAAAGGAACTCCTTTCACATCAATCCAATGACCTTCAATTTATTTATTTATTTATTTTTGATTTGTTACCCTCTCTTCTTTTTTAAAATACATCTTCATTTATTTTTCATTTATTTTCTGCAACTTCATTTCATTAATGTTGCGATAAGCCAACAAGGAATGTGCAAATTTTGATGTAAACTTTGCGACTAAAGGAAATAACCTCGGTGATGATATTCATGTTCTTTGCAAAGAAAGAATGATTTTTTACATCGTTAAAGAGTGAGATAGATGACATGTTGATATGTAGAGAAGCTCACAATCAGAAACATATAAAATTGGCAAATTGAGGTTTCTTCCAACCACCTATATGTTACGTGTACTGCACCTTCCAAATTTACAGCAACTGGAAGATACCCATTCCATCGGTTAGAAAACTTTCATGATTCACATTACATTACCCCAAAAATTATAGCCAAGTTTGAACGTGCAAAGAACTCATTATACCTGAAGAAAGGTCTGGTGCTTGGAAAGCACCCAATTAATGTTGTTGAACTTAATTTTCAAATCACTACATGTTATTAAGATAAGTAGATGATGAATCTTTTTAATTTCATGTTAAACATTGTTGATGGTGGTTTTTAGTATAGGGCGAAAACTGTAAAAGTGTATCCACCTGACCCGGCATTAGAAGTAGTAGACCTTGATATGTCTATATTCCGCAAGCAATTTGAAGAATATATCAAAATCTGATGAGTGCCTATGTCTCTCTTCATATTATTTTGAAACTCAAGCTCCTAGATGAATTTTTCACTACTATAGAGCCTAATGAGTATATAAGCTCCTAGCTGCATTACTCAATAATGCCGGAGCCTGCCGAGTATTTATTCTATGCTATGTTCCCCGGATGAACTCTTAATATTGGTATGACATGACAATTAGTGTTCACTCGCAGCTGAGTAGCATGAATTTCACGAAGTATCATGATTAAGGTCTGCATGAAAGTACTCAATAAGAAGATGCGCTAACTTCTCTCTGAGGATAAATGATACATGAGTATCGTAGAAGAAGAAGAACGTTGTGAAGATCATCTTCACGGTTAGAATAGTTGTGCAGGTCTTCTGCACGGAATCTAAGTAGTGTGAAGATGTATCCACACAAGCACAGGGACAACTAAAGGCTGCCAGAGGAGGCTAATCATTAGTCTAGGAATAGTTGAGCCATACTATGGCTAGAAAGTGTCTAGAGGATACAAGATGTTGGTCAACTAGTTTATTTGATCAACAAGACTTGAGGTTTCCTTACTTAGATTAGGATTCCTAGTTTAATGAGTTCTTAAACTCATAGATTTTATTTCTTTTACGTCAAGTTTTCCCTCATATAAAAAGGGGAGACTTGTAAGCTAGAAAGGTAGAGAAAAACGAGAGAGAGAGATAGCCATATTTTTGGTTTGTAATAGAGTTTATTCTCAAAGCAATAGAAGAAGAAGAAGTTAGAAGAATCAATCGTATTATTTTCTTTGAATTTTGTTATTTATCTTCGTGTTCTTTTACTAACTTCCTATTCAGCAGCACTGACTCTAGGTACCCTTGATCGATTACCTATCAAGTGGTATCATAGGCATGTTCTGACTTCTAGGGTTAGTTGTGGTGCATGGTCTTAACACGTGAGCAATATACACGATCAGGGGAAGCAACTGTTGTTCTGCCAGACACAAGAAAACTTAGAGGAAGTACTACAACCAAGATGGGAAGTGAAGATGATAAGAAATTTAAACTAACAAATGAAGACAAATATGCTAAACTTGAACGTAAGATACAAGACTTAACGGATACCTTAGCTGCGTTTATGAAAGCAAGTACTGCCAAAACCAAGTCTAAACATGGTAAAGGAGGTACAAAGGAAAGTTCATCATCATCATAAGAAGAAGAATACGAAGTAGTAAACAAAAATCCATATGGAGGTCTGAAATTTGAGTTTAAACTTGAGATTTCTGATTTTGATGGAGCCATGGAAGATGAAAAGCTTGATGGTTGGTTAGATAAGTTGGAGACATATTTCACAGTACATAAACTAGTGGAGTCTCAGAAGATCAGTTTTGCAAGTCTGAAATTGTCGAGTCATGCTTCAACTTGGTGGAAGGCTTACAAGAAGAGGTATGACACCGAACATATGACCTGGCTACAATTTAAGGAGCTCATGAAGAAACAATTTTATCCTGTGGGGTACTTGGACGAGAGATGGTATAAGTGGCAACACCTTCGACAATGGTACCAGCAAAGTGCCCAAGATTACACTACATAATTCAACAATCAAGCTTTATCGTTGGATGTAGATATTAATAGTGATGAGACTTTCCGAAAGTATAAGGGTGGACTTGTAGATTATATACGAAAGGAATTGAAGCTTTTTGGTGTACAAGACATCGAAGATGCTATAAATAAAGTTGTAGCTATCGAACAGAAGTATAAAGGTGTTACAAGACCAGACAACAAGAGAGTTGCTACTAGAGGAGAAGAGAAGACTCAGAGAAGGGTTGAGACAAGTAAAAACAAGCCTTTATCATCTGAAAGAGAAGAAAAGGTGTGTGAACATTGGAAGGAAAAAGGTCACATAAAAGATACCTGCTGGGTTCTATATCCACATCTTAAACCAAAGAAGTTACGTGATTCTGAAGGGCAAAGGAGTTTTAAGAAAAATACCATGCTGACAGAAGTTGTTGATGCTGAAACAATCTTTGAAATAGATCAACCAGATCCAAAGCTTATGTTGATGACAAGTCTAACAGAAACAGAACCAATGGATCTTCATGAAGAATTATTTCATGTCAAGATACAAGTAAAACAAAGCATCGTTGAGGCTATCATTGACTCAGGTAGTCATAAGAATTTAATCTCAGAAAAGCTCGTGGAATAAATGGGTATGTCAACCACTGCACATCCAAAACCTTATCTATTGGGATGGATATAGAAGGACACTGAGCTTCAGGTAACCACACAGTGCCGATTCAAATTTGCCATCACTGATAAGTTTATTGATGAAGTTGTCTGTGATGTTGTGCCATTGGATGTAGCGCAAGTGACATTTGGAAATCCATATTTATGGGAGCGGGATGTTGTTCTCTATCATAGGGAACATATTTATTTTTTCAAAAAGGATGGGAAAGAATTTCGAATTCAGGCTAGTAAAAAGCATCTACCAATGAAAATGGTTACCACCAACCAAGTTAAGAGGTTGATTAATGCTTGTGGTATGTTCACCTTATTACTAGTCAGACCTGTGAATACATAAAAAAGGAAAGTAACATTACATACTACACTTTCGACCAGACAAGAAAGTGAAGTAAGTTCATTGAGGAAGAAGTTTGTGGATTTATTCCAAGAAGAGGTTATCATACCCCCTAAAAGAAGTGTGGAACATGAAATCACACTAGTTGGAGATGCATCCTTACCAAACTTGGGATTATATCGAAATTCCATAATTGAATCTGAAGAAATCAAGAGACAAGTACAAGAATTACTTGAGCAAAGGGTAATAGTGCCAAGTTGCTCTCCTTATGGCTCTCCAGTCCTACTTGTACCAAAGAAAGATGGAGGATGGAGGATGTGCGTAGAATATCGAGCCTTAAATAAGATTACTGTAAAGAATAGATATCCACTACCAAGAATTGACGATCTTCTCGATCGATTAGGAGGTGTTATATTCTTCACCAAACTCGATCTCAAATCTGGATATCATCAAGTACGAATTAAAGAAGAGGATACTTGGAAGACAACATTTAAGACTCGGCAAGGATTGTTCGAATGGATCGTTATGCCCTTTGGGTTGTGCAATGCACCAGCCACTTTCATGCGACTTATGAATGAGGTATTACGAACTTTCATTGACGATTTTGTCATCGTATACCTAGACGATACTTTAATCTTTAGCAAGACATGGGAGGAACATTTGGTACATGTCTCTAAGGTGATGTCTGTATTAAGAGAGAATTCGTTACGGATGAATGAAAAGAAGTGTGAATTCGGTAGGCAAGAATTAGTTTTTCTTGAATTTGTAATCGGGAAAGGAGAGATTAAGGTCGATCCAGGAAAGGTTTTTTTTATTTCTGCATGGCCAGCACCTACAAGTATTACTGAAGTTCGGAGTTTCTTAGGAGCGTGTCAATATTTACGTAAGTATATAAGGCATTTCTCTCAAATTGCAGCTCCTCTACATGGTTTAACCAAGGCCAATACCGTGTTCAAATGGGGGCCTAAACATGAAGCTACTTTTCAATTACTGAAGAAGAAGATTTCAGAAGCACCACTTCTGACATTGCGTAACTTACAGAGGCATTTTGAAGTGGAGACATATGCATCTAACTATGCATTAGGGGTTGTGTTATTACATGATGGAAAGCCAGTGGCATATCATTCAGAAATGTTCACTGGGCCAGTTCAAAATTATCCTACATATGACAAAGAATTGTATGCCATGCATCAAGCTATGAAGAAATGGAGACCGTATCTGTTGGGAAAGCAAGTTATGGTTCACACAGACCATAAACCTTTACAGTATCTTCAGACACAATCGAAGTTGTAACAGGCTCGACATATGAAATGAGCATCTTACTTGGAGCAATTTGGTATTCACATCAAATACAAACAAGGTGTAACAAATAAGTTGGCTGACATGTTGTCTAGACCACCTTATAGTAAGGCTTTGGTTGTAGCAATGCAGATTCAACCATTGCCAAGTGATTATACTCACAAGTATGAAGAAGATGAAGATTTTGGCGAAGAGTACAAGAAGTTAAGCCAAGGACATTCAAGTGAATGTTGCTTAGTATATGGATTAATGTATAAAGGTGCTGCTCTATGTATTCCACATGGTGAAGATAGAATGCACTGGATAAGAGAAGCACGTACTTCACGTGTAGCTGGACATTTTGGTGTGGAAAAGACATTACTCAAACTGAAGCGGTATATGTATTGGCCAAAGATGCATTTGGATGTTTCAAAATATATTCGAGGGTGCGTTTTATGCAATACATCAAAACCAACTAACAGAAAAATAGGATTGTATATTCCATTACCCGTTCCCACCAGGCCATGGGAAAGCATCTCAATGGATTTTCTGGGAGGGTTACCAATGACTACATTTTTGTAGTTGTCGATAGATTCAACAAGATGATCAATCTGATTCCTTGTAAGAAGACAGTAACCGGAGAAGGTGCAGCCAAGCTGTTATTTCACCATGTTTGGAAGCATTTTGGGATGCCAACCCCTCCATTGTATATGATATAGATAGTCGGTCTCTAGGTCAGTTTTGGACCAAGCTATGGAGTCTAATGGATACAAGACTCAAGCACAGCACGACATTTAACCCTCAAACGGATGGTCAAACAGAAGTGGTAGATAGAACTTTGGTACATCTTTTAAGAGGGTATAATTCTAAATATCCTAAAACTTGGGATGAAAGTTTACCTTTCATACAATTCTCTTTTAATAGAGCTTTTCATGGGAGTACTCTGAAATCCCCATTTGAAGTTTTCCTTGGATATTTACCTCAGAGTCCATTTGATATGGGGTTCTCTATCTCACAAGGTATCGTATCGGCAGAAGAAGAAGACAATAGAGCTCAAAAGTTTATTGAAAGAATACATAAGATACATATTTTAGTAGAATCTCAGTTACAGAAGTCCCAAGCTAAGTACAAGGCTAAACATGACAAGCATCGTATTCCTTGTAATTTTTCTAAAGGAGATTTGGTATGGTTACGTATAGGGAAAGAGCGGCTCAAAGGTGAAGGAAAGAAGCTTAAACCCATACGCTATGGTCCATTCAGAATACTGAAACAATTTGGAGATAATGCTTTTCAGCTGGATTTACCACCATACATGCAAATGTACTCTGCCATTAATGCAGAATATCTGAAGTTATTTGAACCTCCATTACTTAATGAAGAGGAAGATCAAAAACTGAAGCTACCACCTATGGAAGATTTGTGGATAGAACGAGAAGAAGTCCTCAAAGAAGATTGCATTGTTGAGAAGAAAGTGACACCTACCAGAAGAGGAGATCGTGTAATGTTTCGTGTGGGACGTGCAGGTCAAGTTCCAAGTAAAGCAAGATGGTTCAATCAAGAACAGGGAGAGGCTGAGTTTCCCCATCTTCAATTCAAAGCTTACACATGAGTTTCAGCTTCCTAAAATGGTGGAGCCATGATACAGGAGTATCGTAGCAGAAGAAGAATGTTGTGAAGATCATCTTCACGGTTAGAATAGTTGTGCAGGTCGTCTGCACGGAATCTAAGTAGTGTGAAGATTGTATCCACACAAGCACAGGGACATCTAAAGGCTGCCAGAGGAGGCTAATCATTAGTCTAGGAATAGTTGAGCCATACTATGGCTAGAAAGTGTCTAGAGGAAACAAGATGTTGGTCGACTAGTTTTTTTGATCAACAAGACTTGAGGTTTCCTTACTTAGATTAGGATTCCTAGTTTGATGAGTCCTTAAACTCATAGCTTTTATTTCTTTTACGTCAAGTTTTCCCTCATATAAAAAGGGGAGACTTGTAAGCTAGAAAGGTAGAGAAAAACGAGAGAGAGATAACCATATTTTTGGTTTGTAATAGAGTTTATTCTCAAATCAATAGAAGAAGAAGAAGTTAGAAGAATCAATCGTATTCTTTTCTTTGAATTATGTTATTTATCTTCGTGTTCTTTTACTAACTTTCTATTCAACAGCACTGACTCTAGGTACCCTTGATCGATTACGTATCAAAAAATTAAAGAATTTTGTGTTAACACACAGAATTTATCAAATTTGTTCGATTTTGTGATAGCTCACAAGATTCAAATTTTGGCCCAATTAAAAAATTAGGTTTTTGCACCCTGCGCAATATCCCGAACCCTATTGGTCGAGACCAAACCTAGGTAAGATAGGAAAGTAATCCGCCATGGAGCTAGTAGGAGCAAAGTCTTACCAGAAAACGAAGAAATAAAGAGGAACTGCGGCAAACAGAAGCAACATCAAAAGGAGGCGTGGCCACGCCACTTGGCCGGCTGGCCACGCTCCATGTTGCTGCTTGTCGGCCCCCTTTCCCATCGACCAATCAGATCGCTTTAAACGCGCCACGCACACTTTTAAATAAAGTTGGAAGTTGGTTGGTCGACGCGCCTAATTACTTAAGGAATTTAATTAAATTTGCCCATGTCAGTCTCAAAACGATCACGGCCGTACGTTTTGGCCACTCGATTTATCAAGATTAGCTTCTCCCTAACACGACCGGACAAGCATCACCATACACACCGACGGGCCCACTAATGCCTTGGCCAATCGAAATCCTTCTAAATCGCAAGCAGAGCTACCAAATGTTTACCCAAAGTAGGTTGGCCGCACGAGCTATAAAGCCCTAAATTATCTTAGCAGCAACATATTGCTGCCACAAAACGATCTTGGCCGCCCAACTTCTCTAGCCAAATTGACCGTCCTAGATTCAATCTCAATCAATGAGCAAGGTGCGGATACGCTCACTAGCGGCCCAGCTATTGTGCTGACCAGACGAGCAACTCCCAATACGGCGCCAACACCAAAAATGTTGGCCCTAAAATAGGTTGGTCACACGGCTTTTTAAAACCTAAATTGAATCAACGACAACCATTAACTGCTGCAAATCATCTCGGCCGCCCAACTTCGCTATATGAATTGGCCGACCTTATTCTAGGTACCCAACAAGATGTGTCCATGATCAACGACCACTCCCCTTCCATAAGCTGTGATCGGCCTAGCCACGGCCTCCCCATATGCCTCCCCATAAGCTGTGATCGACCAAAAGGGGCTGGTCGAGCCGCTTACATGAATTTTAAGGCAGCCATTAACTACCGCAAATCATCTCGGCCATCCAACTTCGCCAGCCGAATTAACCGGCCTAGATTAAATCTTAGGCGACCAATAAGATGTCACCATAGTCTCCATCCATCACTCTCCTATAGGGACCAACCGGCCTGCCTTTGGCGCGCGTGAATAGCTCATGGCAGCTTCCTGAAAATGTCCGGTCATGCTCCTTTTAAGACAATAAGCTCTGCGACTGATTTAAGCGAGCTTTATACAATGATGCTTCACATGCATCGATTATTTTGAGCTGCTTGCTTAAAAGCGATGCTTTACATGCACCGAATACATACGATATTTTACGAGTATCTGCTTCACAAATAACTTAGCTATTTAACCTAATAGCGTCGCATGCTATTATTTGCGGAAAGACTCATGACTTGGCTCGTCACACATGACTACCCTCCACCTAGCTTACGCGTGGTTGGTCAGGATAATTACGCAAGACCCAGTAACTTGCTACATATTTTTTATAAAATACTCGAGACATCAAACATGTCACAAACTGGGAGATGCTCATCAGGGTATTGGTCTGGCGGTTTACAGCATGCGTCGTGCAACATGCCCATTATGAGAAAGAGTCAGGAAAGGCGAACTGTTAGTGGCAGCAAAGAAGTAGTGGGTGTAAACGGACTCGTCTTCCCTCATAGTAAGACGTGATTTTCTACATTTTAACACGAACCCACCTCTCCATCACTCAACTACTCCCACTTCCTATGAGATCAGGGTGCGTGCAACTATGACTGATATAAATAGGTTTCGACCTATTTTGACCAACGACAGAGTTTTGGTTAACAACATAAGTATCAAGAAAACACCAAGAACTGATGGCTTATATTCCGCATTCCAGTTCCCTATTCTGATACAAGTCATAAAAATAGCCACACCTTCAGAGTTAACCGTTATGATCTCAATACCTTCTTCGCTTCCCTCCCTAAGATCAACCCTTCTCCTTCACTTTGTGACCGAAGCAAGACTGGAACGGCCATTTCTTGGTTTAGGCCAGAATTTTACAGATTGATCTCTCGAATCTAAAGTACTCCCGTGCAGTACATTTGTTTAGGGTTTAGATTCATTTTTCGGCGGCACACCCAAATTTACTATTTCCTGTAGAATCAGTTTTTACCCCAAAACAACTTGCGACCACATTGGGAGATTAATCTCTCGGTTGCAAAAATATTTTTTCCCAATTCCATTTTCAATTTCCTAAATTTCTCAAGATGCTTGATCTTAAGAATGGTTCAGAAACCCTCAATCCCAATTTTACTTCTCCTACTATTGAAAATACTTCACATGTCATTCCTGAATCCGTTCTTTCATTCAAAACCCTTGTTGAGGCTATGGAGTCTCAATATTTAACAACTATTCACGATTTGATGAAAATCCTGAATGATATTGTCGGGGATCAAGCTATTATTATCAAGACGCGAGACGAAGTGTTTACGCCTTTGAAAGTCCTCACGGATCAACTATCAAAATGACCAACACGTAATCATTCTGGAGAAAACGCCATCAACGATTCATTTTGGATCAATACTGATGGTATTAGTCTTTCTTCCAAGACTCATATTCCAATTCCTGGCGAGGAAGATGAATCCTATGGTCACATTGAATGGAAAGGTATCCACCAACCTAACTTGTCTGCTCATGAATATCAAGGGATGTTTCCTCAAGCTCAGAAATAAGACTCGTGGGATTTATCACGTTCTCATCAGAGTCCTCGCAATGAAAAGGTGATCTCATTATGTGCGTCCTTCCTGGAAAATATCAATTCCCATATTGCATCAAAAGATGCTAAAAGATCCGCTGCTTTACTCACTCGATTCGAACCGTCCCAGAATGAAGAAGCTCGTAAAGATGTTCAGGAAAGAAGGCGTCATTCCAATAAAATATCCAACCTCCAGTCAATCTCTAGTGGAGGAGGAAAGAGAAAATATCCAGAAGCGGAACAACAACGCAAATGTGCGGCACCAGCGCATCAAACGGCTCCATCTCGGAAGGCCGCGGCTAAGACTTCTGCGCAACAACAAGAAACTGGAGATGTTACTCTAAACTTCCCGTTCACGATCGAGGAAGTAATTGAACTCCTGGAAGTATGTATTCAAGATGATGCCATCAAACTACCTCCTATCAGGCGCCCACCAACTGAGGAAGAAATGGCAAATCCCAAATATTGTCGTTACCACAGGATCGTCAATCATCCAACCAATGAATGCAAAAAATTGAAGTGCATTTTCAAAGAAAAGTTAGATGTAAGGGAACTTCAACTAGGCACTAAAGGAGTTCGCAGAGACCCTCTTCCCGTCAGGAGCTGCATGATTTCTGGGGACTTCGTCCACAAAATCGTACAATCTATGATGGAGAATTTATGTGAGATTCTGTATTTCTCCAAGACACAACGTCAAGACGTATTTGCATCCCTCAACCATGTTGTATTAGGTAAGCGGCTGTTTCTAGCCAGGGAAGCCGCTCCCAAACCCCAACCTCTCCTGGAAAGCACGGCTGATAGATGCAATTGGGGACTCCTAGCCACTGCTCACTTGAAGGATGTCAAGTTTGACAACATATTGATTGACGCGGCCTATGACTTCAATATTGTCACCGTCAAGACTCTGGGAGCTGCAAGGATTTCAAAGCAGGAAGCCGTTCACTATCCAACCATAATAAAAAACTTAGAAGGAGAGTCCGGAGACGCTTACGGGTACATCAATCTCGAAATCAAGGTGGGAGATGCTATAACACACGCCAAAATTCATATAGTTAAAGAGTGAAAAGCGGGGGTACAACAACCATACCCAATATTTTTTTTAGCAATCTGTATGGACAAACTCCAATATACTTTTAAGATAATCAACAAGACTCAATCAATAAAAAGTATATCAAAGAGTTATATTTCTCTTTCTTGATTCAATCCTTACTCAAGCAAATACAAATCCGCGAGTCTAAGAATACAAGAGACATCACTTGAATGGTACCAAAGACCAATGTTCAAGGATCAATCAATTTCAATCAACAACCAAAGGTCGGATTTCCAATTGATTGATTCAAACGCACAACCTGTGATATTTCAATTATATAACAAAATATAATGCGAAATAGAAATAACACAGACACCAGAATTTTGTTAATGAGGAAACCGCAAATGCAGAAAAACCCCGGGACCTAGTCCAGATTGAACACCACACTGTATTAAGCCGCTAAAGACACTAGCCTACTACAAACTAACTTCGGTCTGGACTGTAGTTGAACCCCAACCAATCTCACTCTGATTCAAGGTACAGTTGGCTCCTTACGTCTCTGATCCCAGCAGGATACTACGCACTTGATTCCCTTAGATGATCTCACCCACAACTAAGAGTTGCTACGACCCAAAGTCGAAGACTTTAATAAACAAATATGTATCACACAGAAAAGTCTACAGAATAGATAAATCTGTCTCGCACAGAAATACCTACAAGTTTTGCTCCGTTTTTTGATAAATCAAGGTGAACATGAACCAATTGATAAACCAGACTTATATTCCCGAAGAACAGCCTAGTATTATCAATCACCTCACAATAATCTTAATCGACGCGGTGAAAGAAGATATTGTGGAATCACAAACGATGAGAAGAAGATGTTTGTGATTACTTTTCTATCTTGCCTATCGGAGATATAAATCTCAAGCCAATCGTTACGATTGTACTCAAAACGATAGAATCAACAAGATCAGATCAAACAACCACGAGAAAATAGTATCAGTCTGTCTTCACAATCCCAATGAAGTCTTTAAGTCGTTAACCTGGTTTACAAGAAGAAACCTAAGGTTAAAGGAGAATCGACTCTAGCTAATAAAACTAGTATCACAAAGGAGGTGTGGGGATTAGGTTTCCCAGTTGCTAGAGTTCTCCCTTATATAGTCTTTCAAATCAGGGTTTGCTATCAATGTTAGCTTGGTAACAAAGCATTCAATATTCACTGTTAGATGAAAACCTGATTAGATTCAAGCTAATATCTTTCAACCGTTGGATCGAAAACTTAGCTTGTTATACACAAATCAACTGCACTATTTTGGGTTTATGTAACCGTACCCAAACATGAACATTTGTTGGTTCAACAATAGTTAACCAATGGTTAGCCATATGAGCACTTTCATATCAACCATGTTCTTCTTCACCATAACTAGTTCAAATGACTCAAATGAACTACTCGAATCGGTTCATGAACTATGTATCCACGATTTGCATTTAGCATTCCTTAGTTAATATAAAAAGTTCACAAACAATCGTCTTTAGATATAACCAGCTTAAGTTCGCAGATTTAGTTCGCGGACTTAAGTTCCCGGAAGGAGTTCTCAAACTCCAGCAGATTTTCTCGGGTCGAGAACTTCCGCCAATTCGCGGACTGGGTTCGCGGACTGAGTTCAGAGCTCTTGTTTCGGTTTTCTTGATCAACAAAGTTCGCAAACTTCGGTTCAAGGAAAAAAGACTTATACATATATGTGTTGCCACACAATGCTTATATCCATCATTGGTTAAACTCTCATTTCAACCACTGAAACATTCTTAGAGGACATTTCGTCAAAGTAAGCAATTTTCAAGGTGATTGAAACGTGTCATGACTTTCGTCACTAGGTAAAGATGAACTTGGCCAAAGCAAATGCTTACCAACACATATTTCGAGAAATAGATAAGCGAGATAATCTCGGCTCGAAACAACGAATGTGTATAATAAAAGTCTATATAGCAAAATGACTTTTGTCTCAAAATAGGAGATAGAGTAGATAGATTTTGAGTGATAGATAAGTTCAAGTCTCCACATACCTTTTAGTCGATGAAGATACACCAGTTCCTTGAGTAGTCCTTCGTCTTGTATCATGATTCCCATGGAGTTCTTGAGCTCAACTACACTTTCTATCCTAGTCCAAGACATAGCTATAGTATAATAGAAATCAAGACTTATAGTTTTGATCACTAACATTGACAAACATGCTTGAGATAGCAACACATGCGAGTTCGACCGAGCAATGCTCTAACAATCTCCCCCTTTGTCAATTTTAGTAAAAAAACTATCAATACATATAGAATACAAAAATAAATGAATTAACTTTTGTAGCTCCTATTCCATATGCCTAATCTTCAACATTACTCGAAATCTTTGTCACTTCCAAGTACTCCAATGATCCCAAAGGTTGTAAGTTCAGCATCATCGTTGTTGAAAATCCGTAGCTATAACAACGAGAAAACAAGAGTTCTCAATCATTGTTATACAGTGTCATAGTATCATTATATAGTATCAAAGTTCAATTGTATCACAACTTCGACAACAATACTATGGTGATATATATCACTCCCCCTTAGTCAATACTCCATCTCACATGGAAACCACTCCCCCTTACATAATGATCCGAAAACCATATGTATTTGTAATGTGAACTACATATTAATTCTCCCCCTTATTGTCAATAAAATTGGCAAAGGTACGAAAACGGGATCCTAATGAAATTTCCAAAAGAGACATTTCATGACCAAAAGAAAGCATATATCAACTTGTTTAGATGCAATCATAAAGCCAAAGCTAAATGCATTCATCAAGGAGTTATAAAGATACAAGATAACCCCTATAATATTTCATAGCCGCACTCCCCACAAAGATTTGGCAATTAAGCACAAGTTCAATTAAGAACTCCCCCCCATAATATGTCATTCCCAAATGAACAAAAAGAGCGACCTTAATTTCAAAAGAAAAGAAGGATTTCTTTGGACGCAACACACTAAAATAGAACCTGACAGAAAATCAACCTACGGAAACAAATGCAGAATTGAAGTAAACACTCACTGGAGTTCCAAACTCAATTTCCCAAAATATCGAGATAAGCACATGGGCAAGAGTTATGGAAACAACTAATGAACCAAAACAACGCCAATAGACTGCCGTAAGTGTTGAAATGTAGCAGTATCTAATGGTTTGGTGAGAATGTCATCCAACTGTTGTTCGGAAGGCACAAATTCCATATTGATGATACCATTTTCATAGAGATCTCGAATAAAGTGGTACCTTATATCAATGTGCTTTTTTCTTGAGTGCTCAACATGATTCTTAGTGATTCGAATCGCGCTAGAGTTATCACAAAAGATCTTCATTATTCCAGTATCAATTCCATAATCATCCAACATTTGTTTCATCCATAGAAGTTGAGTACAACATGACCCCAAAACAATATACTCTGCTTCGCATGTAGACAGGGATTGTAAATTTTATTTTTTGATGTGCCAAGCCACAAGATTCAGTCCTACATCGTAGAATCCCCCTGATGTACTTTTTTCTGTCTTATACACATCCTTCCCAATCAACATCTGAATAAGTACAAAGGTCAGTGTTAGTATCAAAAGTGTAGGATAGACCATACCCGACTGCGTGATTGACATATCGTATGATCCTTTTTGCAGCTGCAAGATGAGATTCCTTTGGATTAGCCTGAAATCTAGCACAACAACCAACACTAAAAAAATATCAGGTCTAGTGGATGGAAGATATAAAAGGATACCAATAATAGATCGATATAACTTTTGATCAACTTTTACTCATTTCTCATCTCTGTGCAGTTTACCAGTAGTGGGCATAGGTGTCAGTTTTGGAGTTGACTTATCCAGACCGAATCTTAAAACAAGATCCTTTGCAAATTTTTCTTGAGATAAGTAAATTCCATCCTTATGTTGTTGAATTTGTAATCCTAAAAAGAACTTTAATTCACCAACATTGCTCATTTCAAATTCTTTAGCAAGTGAAACTTGGAAATATTTTGCAAGCTTCTCAGAAGTTGAACCATAGATGATATCATCTACATATACTTGAACAATGACAACATCTTTCCCACTCCATTTGGTAAACAAGGTTTTATCAGCTCCGCCTCTTGAAAAACCTTTCCTAAAAAGAGAAGTGGTAAGTTTTTCAAACCAGGATCTAGGTGCTTGTTTTAACCCATATAATGCCTTTTTGAGATTAAGAACATGATCTGGGAAATCAAGGTTTTCAAATCCTTTAGGTTGCGCCACATAGACTTCCTCCTTTAGAATTCCGTTTAGGAATGCGGATTTTATATCCATTTAGAAAAGCTTAACGTTGAGGAAACAAGCATAAGCTAATAAAAGTATAATGGACTCAAGGCTTGCCACATGAGCAAAGGTTTAGTCAAAGTCGATACGTTCAATTTGTGAATATCCTTGACCGACAAGTCTGGCTTTATTTCTGACAATTGTGCCAAATTCATCAGACCTGTTCTTGAATATCCATTTCGTACCAACAATATTAACATTGGAGGGACAAGGTACGAGTTCCCATACGTCTTGTCTTTGAAATTGATTTAACTCTTCATGCAGTGGATTCACCCAAAAGGGATCGCTTAGAGCTTCATCAATATTTCTTGGTTCTACTTGTGACAGATAACAACCAAAATTGCAAATATTTTGAAGTTGTCCTCTAGTCTTAGCTGTAGAATCTATTCCCCCAATAATAATGTTGGGATCATGATTCCTTTGAACCTAGAGGTGTCATGGAGGGACACGTTCTTGTTCGTCAGGAGTATCCTGATCAGTGCTCTTCTCCTCGTCACTAGAAATATCAGGATCAACAACAGTTGGGATAACTTCAACCGATTCTGGTATTTCTTTGACTTTCTCAATTGTCTCGGTTGGAGGAAATTCAGTATGAGGATTACCATGATGAAAATTACTAATATCATCGATAATAACATTAGCAGATTCCATCATGACCTGGATTCTTAGATTAAACACTCGAAAACCACGACTATCAGAAGCATAACCAAGGAAGATACCTTCATCACTTTTGGTATCAAATTTCCCTCTATGTTCTCGGTCTTTTAGAATGTAGCAGTCACTACCAAACACTCTGAGATAGTGCAAGTTGGGTTTTCTACCGTACCACAACACATAAGGGGTGTTTAGGGGTTTAGACCGTAGGTAGACACGGTTGATCAAATAACATGCTGTAAAGACAGCTTCTCCCCAAACCCTTAGACGTAAGTTTTTGTTATGGAGCATTACCCTGGCCATTTCCTGAATGTTCCTGTTTTTTCTTTCTGCAACTCCATTAGATTGAGGAGAGTAATGGGTGGAGAATATTGTTGAATAATTCCCAGTTCGTCACAAAATTCAAACACCTTAGTGTCCTTGAATTCAGTTCCACAGTCACTCCTAATTTTCTCTAGTTTGCGATATTGTTCGTTCTGGATTCTATTAACAATAATTTTTAATTCATCAAGGGTTTCATTATTATGAGATAGAAACGCAACCCAAGTGAACCTGGTGTAATCATCTACCATAACCAAAGCATACTTCTTACCAGCAACCGTGGGTTGTTTAATTGGTCCGAAGAGATCCATATGAATTAAATCAAGTGGAGATTTAATGAGAATATCTCGAGATGATTTATGGTGAACTTTCGTTTGTTTACCCTTTTGACAGGCACCACATACACCTTCAATCTTTGCATTGATTTTGGGAACACCTCTAACAAGTTCTTTATTAATGATCTTAGTTAGAAGACGATAGTTGATGTGACCAAAACGCTCATGCTAAAGATGTGTAGATTCCACCTTAGTCAAATTGTAACAATTGCTGAACTGAGTATCCAAAAGATAACAGTTGTTTTTACCACGAATTCCCTAAAAAATTAATTTCCAAGTTTTGTCTACAATGTCACATCCATTTGCATTAAAGACAACTCGATGGCCTTTGTCACAAATTTGACTAATAGAAAGAAGATTTGTAGTCATACCTTTTACGTATACTACATCATGGATTTCAGGTACGCCGGGTAGTTTGATCGTCCCTTTCTTGCTTATATAGCAACAACTTCCATCTCCAAATTTTACCGGTCCTCCTTCATAGTCGTTTGAAGAAACAAACCATGTGAGGTTACCTCTCATATGTCTGCTACATCCACTGTCAAGAAACCATTGAAAGGGTGATGTTGATTTTAAAGCAAAAGCTCCCATACTATTAGTACTTTCCTGTTTAGGGTTTCCTGATAGTTTTGTACGTCCTTTTAGAGAAGCACTAAGTTGTTTAGTCTTCCTGTGAAGATTACTTGCAACTTTCAAGTTCTTTTGGAAGGACATACAAGTATGTTGAAAGTGACTAGACGAGTCACAAAACAAACATGGGCCAACATCTTTAAATTCGTCAGAAAAGTTCTGAGTCATACCAGTTTTCACAACATGTGAACGTTGTTTATTATCTGACTTACGACTGCTTTTCAGAGAGGAACAACTGGAGTTATTCAGTTTCGTTAAAGGGATTTTGACAGATTTCAAATCCTTAAGCATTGCAATTTTCGCCATGAGATCAGAGTTGATCCGGATTTGTTCATCCAACTTTTTATGGAGAATAACCAATTTATTAGAACTTCTTCTACGATTGGTTTTTAATCCTGGTGAACGTTTCTAGAGACTTTACTGTCCATAGAGCCAGATCGCTACAAACACAGACTTGTGAGGTCTTGAACGTGTTTGCCTGCTCTGATACCAATTGAAAAGCGGGGGTACAATAACCATACCCAATATTTCACTTAGCAATCTGTATGGACAAACTCCAATATACTTTTAAGAGAATCAACAAGACTTAATCTATAAAAAGTATATCAAAGAGTTATATCTTTCTTTCTCGATTCAATCCTTACTCAAGCAAATAAAAATCTGCAAGTCTAATTGAATATAAGAGACATCACTTGAATGGTACCAAAGACCAATGTTCAAGGATCAATCAATTTCAATCAACAACCAAAGGTCGGATTTCCAATTGATTGATATAAACGCACAACCTGTGATATTTCAATTATATCACACAATATAATGCAGAATAGAAATAACACAGACACCAGAATTTTGTTAACGAGGAAACCGCAAATGCAGAAAAACCCCGGGACCTAGTCCAGATTGAACACCACACTGTATTAAGCCGCTACAAACACTAGCCTACTATAAACTAACTTCGGTCTGGACTATAGTTGAACCCCAATCAATCTTACACTGATTCAAGGTACAGTTGCGCTCCTTACGTCTCTGATCCCAGCAAGATACTACGCACTTGATTCCCTTAGCTGATCTCACCCACAACTAAGAGTTGCTACGACCCAAAGTCGAAGACTTTAATAAACAAATCCGTGTCACACAAAAAAGTCTGCAGAATAGATAAATCTGTCTGCCATAGAAATACCTACAAGTTTTGTTCCGTCTTTTGTTAAATCAAGGTGAACATGAACCAATTGATAAACCAGACTTATATTTCCGAAGAACAACCTAATATTATCAATCACCTCACAATAATCTTAATCGACGCGGCGAAAGAAGATATTATGGAATCACAAACGATGAGACGAAGATGTTTGTGATTACTTTTCTATCTTGCCTATCGGAGATATAAATCTCAATCCAATAGTTACAATTGTACTCAAAACGATAGAATCAACAAGATCAGATCACACAACTACGAGAAAGAAGTATCGGTCTGGCTTCACAATCTGAATGAAGTCTTTAAGTCGTTAACCTGGTTTACAAGAAGAAACCTAAGGTTAAAGGAGAATCGACTCTAGCTAATACAACTAGTATCACACAGGAGGTGTGGGGATTACGTTTCCCAGTTGCTAGAGTTCTCCCTTATATAGTCTTTCAAATCAAGGTAATCAATGTTAGCTTGGTAACAAAGCATTCAATATTCACCATTAGATGAAAACCTGATTAGATTCAAGCTAATATATTTCAACCATTGGATCGAAAACTTAGATTATTATACACAAATGAACTGTACTATTTTTGGGTTTATATAACCATACCCAAACATGAACATTTGTTGGTTCAACAATAGTTAACCAATGGTTAGCCATATGAGCACTTTCATATCAACCATGTTTTTCTTCACCATAACTAGTTCAAAGGACTCAAATGAACTAGTTAGAGAGTTTTTCAATTGTAAGGAAATCTTATGTAACTACACAAGACACAATCCAAGCAAAAATGATTTGATTCACTCGAATCGGTTCATGAACTATATAGCCATGGTCTGCATTTAGCATTCCTTAGTTAATATAAATAAGTTCACAAACAATCGTCTTTAGATATAACCAGCTTAAGTTCGCAGACTTAGTTCGCGGACTTAAGTTCCCGGAAGGAGTTCTCAAACTCCAGCAGATTTTATCGGGTCGAGAACTTTCGCCAGTTCGCGGACTGGGTTCACGGCTCTTGTTCCAGTTTTCTTAATCAACAATGTCGCAAACTTTGGTTCAAGGAAAAAGGATTTATACATATATGTCTTGCCACACAATGCTTATATCCATCATTGGTTATTTAATCTAAACTCTCATTTCAACCATTGAAACATTCTTAGAGGACATTTCGTCAAAGTAAACAATTTTCAAGGTTATTGAAACGTGTCATGACTTTCGTCACTAGGTAAAGATGAACTTGGCCAAAGCAAAAGCTTACCGACACATATTTCGAGAAATAGATAGGCGAGATAAACTCGGCTCGAAATAGCAAATGTGTTTAATCAAAGTCTATATAGCAAAACTACTTTTGTCTCAAAATTCGAGATAGAGTAGATAGACTTTTGAGTGATATATAAGTTCAATTCTCCACATACCTTTTAGTCGATGAAGATCCACCAGTTCCTTGAGTAGTCCTTCGTCTTGTATGATGATTCCCATGGAGTTCTTGAGCTCAACTACACTTTTTATCCTAGTACAAGACTTAGCTATAGTAGACTAGAAATCAAGACTTATAGTTTTGATCACTAACATTGACAAACATGCTTGAGATAGCAACGCATGCGAGTTCGACCGATCAATGCTCTAACAAAGAGTACCCTAATTATGATATGGTCCTGTGGCGCTCATGGATACACGACAACAAGGCGAAGCTAGGAGTATGTACTTTGCCAGTGTCTATACCTGAAAGGGTCTCCAACAAGCCATCCAATCCTGAAGACTATTTGTTGCCATATCAGCAACTCGCGAATGTGACGCAGCTGCCTGAAGAGAGCGCATCAACATTTTTTCGCAATTTACAGACACTAGTAAGTCTTACTGAACAACCTTTTTTACAACCAGTCACTCCTCCTCCCTCCAAGGCTTGGGGACTCGATCCGATTATCAATCCAGCTGTCAGTAGGAGATGTGAATGAGATGCTGGTCTTTTCAAGTTTTTTTATCAAGAGTTTATAAGCTGTCACAGTCAAAGATGAGGAATCTAAGAATCAACTAACGACGCAAAG
The DNA here is from genome assembly GCF_003573695.1 of Papaver somniferum. Classification (NCBI taxonomy): domain Eukaryota; kingdom Viridiplantae; phylum Streptophyta; class Magnoliopsida; order Ranunculales; family Papaveraceae; genus Papaver; species Papaver somniferum. The sequence goes on from NC_039364.1 coordinate 41,152,948, forward strand.
TCCAAACCCGTTTCAAGTTGGAGATATGGTAGTGAGAGTTGTTGCTCAACCTGCTCCGTATGATTCCGCAGAAGGGAAAGACGAGCCGTACCTAGTGGCAGAAGTTATTTTGGGAGGTTACTGCAAGCTCATCAATGCAGACAAGCTAGAAGGCGTAGTAATACACACCCGGTGGCTCAAACCCTTCAATACCTAAGATGTCACGCCTCCCTTTCCTCCAACATTCCTTTTAGTGTTTCTTGTAGCAATTTCTCTTTTCATGCAATATTTGTAATTCCTCCAAAATGATTGCTACTTGCATTCATAATTAGGGTTTCAATTTGTCAGTTAATCGAAACATAATTTCCCTATTAGAAATCTCTTTACTCCTGAATCACTCAAGGCAAAGTCTCGAGTAAAGCCAAACCATCATAAAATCATTACCCGTTGGTTCAAAACCAGAAAAAATAAATCCATGAAAGAGACATCTCATATCTTTCAAAAAGTACCGAAGATGGGAATACATAAAGGAAGAGAAAGAGCAAGATGACCAAGCATCCAATACATTCTTCTTAGAGCAAGCGCCCTCGTGCAGCCTGCTTCAACGACGAAACGACCTCTCAGTCACCACCTCATTGTGCCCAGACCCCGGAAAGAATTTTCGCCATCTGCAATTTTCAGATTTTGGAAAATCCCTTCATGTAATCAAGAAGTAGTGAGCTAGCGCATGTGGTACTCCCAGATTGCAACTACTTCTTCAGACGTGTCCATCACATCACGCGCGCTACTAATTGGAAGAGAGCCTCCACACCTAACAAATGCGTCTCTTGGATTTCTTGTTTACGGAAGCACATACACATGTGATATACAAGGGTGATGTCAAATGAAAGTTACAGGTTCGTGGCCGAATCCTCAATCTTCATCATTGCGTCCCGTACTTCAAGCTATTGTTATTAGAGTTACATATGATAAATATCATCATGGAAGCGGTATCCGGTCACATGAAAGGAAAAAACATCACCACTTATGTGTGTCGCCTTTCCATCTACCAAATCACCTACTCAGAACTCAGCACTGCCTACCTAAGGCCTACATGAAGCTGCGCGTCAACAACCACATCGTCGACAAAGTCAGATTCGGTGTTTCTAGATTTCCAATTTCCTATGGAAGGGGTCCATGGGCTGCCAAAAGTTTGGATACAATACAGATCTATCAAGTGCGACTACCACCCATTGATCAGAAAGTGACGAATCCAAAAGATTGTCGCCTTCGTCAATTCGTCAACCACCGTACTAGCAAATGCAATGGAAGTACATCTTTCAGGAGAAAATAGGCTCAGGATAATTAAACCTGGGGATTGCCAGCATGGGATGCCTTCACGTTCCTCAACCAGGTTATTTCTGATGTCAGCATCATCACTGTCAAAGCTTTACGAGCCACAGGAATTTCTCAACATGAAGTTGTACACGTGCATCAAAGACTCAAAATACAGCTCTAGTGATCAAACAGAAGCGCAACTGGGGACTGCCCAATCGCATCCCATCTCATACAAGCATTCCAAGCATATTGTCATCGCAATCAGAAGGGCAAGAATGAGCCTATGAGATAAAAAGTCAGAATGAACGCAATTTCATTCCAGTCAATGCTCGGGTTTCAAGAAAATTTTAGTCGCGACTCAACAGTCCAGACACCAAGCAATTTAAAGTCAATGGCTCTTGCAATTGAGCGCAATGGAGTTTGAAATTTTTTGAAATCCACTGGAGAGGCCAGATACTCATTTCTCTGGAGACATGACCTTATTACACATTCCAGAGAGGATCGATGGAGTTCACTCAGGATTTGATGAAATTTCAAAACCGTGAAAGTTATACGTACAACTAAAGTTCGTACTTGCAAAAGGAAGAAGAAAGAACAAGATGTACTTACCTTGCCGCTGACGATTGGCACACTCGTGATGGAGCTGCTGACAGCGACTAAGAGGAGTCGTCTGCTGCAGACGAAAGCATGGAGCCAGACGAGAAAAAAAACCCGAAGAGGATCGATGCCCCTTTTTTATACGAATGAAGTTCGAACAGAAGAAAGATTCCTTCTTGCTTCATGGACGGAAGTGGATGGCTGGGCCCACAACACTCATACCCATAGCCTAGCTAGTAACATGCTACTATGAAGACCATTGTCCGCGCGGTCCCGTTGCTGAAGGCCGATTGGAATTTTCCTGCTAATATCTATCTGCTTCGTCTTTTAAATTTTAATTTCCTTTGTCACCATTTAGTGTTTACCCCGCAACAATGCCACTATTACGTGCTAAGCATGGGACTTAATGTTGATGGTGGTTTTTAGTATAGGGAGAAAACTGTAAAAGTCTATCTACCTAACCCGACATCAGAAGTAGTATACCTTCATATGTCTATATTCCGCAAGGAATTTGAAGAATATATCAAAATCTGATGAGTACCTGTCTCTCTTCATATTATTTTGAAACTCAAGCTCCTAGATGAATTGTTCACTAGTATAGAGCCTAATGGGTATATAAGCTCCTAGCGGCATTACTCACTAATGCTGGAGCCTGCCGAATATTTATTCTATGATATGTTCCCCGGCTGAACTCTTAATATTGGTATGACATGACAATTAGTGTTCACTCGTAGCTGAGTAGCATGAATTTCCCGAAGTATCAAGATTAAGGTCTGCATGAAAGTACTCAATCAGAAGATGCGCTAACTGCTCTCTGAGGATAAAATTAAAGAATTTTGTGTTAACACACAGAATTTATCAAATTTGTTCGATTTTGTGATAGCTCACAAGATTCAAATTTTGGCCTAATTAAAAAACTAGGTTTTTGCACCCTGCGCAATATCCCGAACCCTATTGGTCGAGACCAAACCTAGGTAATCTAGGAAACTAATACGCCATGGAGCTAGTATGAGCAAAGTCCTACCAGAAAACAAGAAATAAAGAGGAACTGCGGCAAATAGAAGCAACAACAAAAGGAGGCGCGGTCACGCCACTTGGCAGGCCGATCCTCTCCAACAGGCGCCTCCTGTGGCCGGCTGGACACGCTCCATGTTGCTGCTTTCCGGCCCCCTTTCCTATCGACCAATCAGATCGCTTTAAACGCGCCACACACTTTTAAATAAAGCTGGAAGTTGGTTGGTCGACGCGCCTAATTCCTTAAGGAATTTAATATAGGTTGTCCATGTCAGTCTCAAAACGGTCACGGCAGTACGATTTGGCCACTCGATTTATCAAGATTAGCCGCTCACTGACGCGACCGGAAAAGCATCACCGTACATACCGACGGGCCCACTAATTCCTTGGCCAACCGAAATCCTTATAACTCGCAAGCAGATCCACCAAACGTTTACCCAAAGTAGGTTGGTTGCGCGAGTTATAAAGCCCTAAATTATGTTAGCAGCAGCATATTGCTTCCGCAAAACGATCTTGGTCACCCAACTTCGCCAGCCGAATTGACCGACCTAGATTCAATCTCAATCAATGAGCAAGGTGCGGATACGCTCACTAGCGGCCCAGCTATTGTGCTAGCCAGACGAACAGCTCCCAACACGGTGCCAACACCAAAAACGTTGGCCCTAAAATAGGTTGGCCACACGGATTTTTAAAACCTAAATTAAATCAACGGCAGCCATTAACTGCCGCAAATCATCTCGACCGCCCAACTACGCCAAATGAATTGGACCGCCTAGCCACGGCCTCCCCATATGGCTCCCAAACGACCGACCAAAAGGGGAAGGTCGAGCCGCTTACATGAATTTTAAGGCAGACATTAACTGCCGCAAATCATCTCGACCGTCCAACTTCGCCAGCCGAATTGATCGTCCTAGATTAAATCTTAGGCGGACAATAAGATGTCACCATAGTCGCCAGCCATCACTCTCCTATAAAGACTGACCGACTTGAAAATGGCCGGTCATGCTCCTTTCAAGACATTAAGCTCCGCGAATGATTTAAGAGAGATTTATACAATGGTGTTTTACATGCATCAATTATTTCGAGTTGTTTGCTTAAAAGCGATGCTTTACATGCATCAAATACATACGATATTTTACGAGTAGCGGCTTCACAGATAACTTAGCTATTTAACCTAATAGCGTCGCATGCTATTCTTTGCGGCAAGTCTCATGACTTGGCTCGTCACACATGACTACCCCCCACCTAGCTTACGCGTGGTTGGACAGGATAATTAGGCAAGACCCAGCAAGTTGCTACATATTTTCTATAAAATACTCGAGACATCAAATGTGTCACAAACAAGGGGATGCTCATCAGGGTATTGGTCTGGCGGTTTACAGGGTGCGGCGTGCAACATGCCCATTATGAAAAAGTGTCAGGAAAGGCGTACAGTTAGTGACAACAGAGAAGTAGTGGGTGTAAACGGACTCGTCTTCCTTCATAGTAAGACGTGGTTTTCTATATTTTCACACGACCCCACCTCTCCATTACTCATTGATAGACATATTTTTGTGTCGGATTTGTCTCGAATCAATGTATTGATAGTGCTCATTTTTGTACTTATTATGGTATTTTATATGTGTGCAGGTATTTTTGGCCAATAAACATTTTTGGAAAAATCGGCTCGAAAAGTTGTCTAAAGAACCCGGAGGACATCTGCTATTCGGACTCTTACTTTGGATAAGGGGCAGCTCAATTACTAAGGGGCACCCAAATCACTATTTCCACCCCAGTTGCTAAAGGGACTCTGCTGGCGGATAGGGGGCATATCTTCTTCATTTCACATTTTATTTTTGGCGGGAAACTGATTACAGCAAAGTTCAGATTTAGGGTTTGATTTTCGGGCGACTGTAGAAGAGATTCAATCGCTAATTATTAATGGGCCGGAGTTAAGTAAAGTAAACAGGGTTGGTATGGTGTATTTTTTCGATCAGAATTGGCTGGATCATGGGTTCTCGATCAAACAGGGAAGTTAGAGAAAGTCCGGGAAATTTTGATGTTAAACAATAAAGTTACAAGGGAGATTTTCAAGGGATTTGATACAGAGTAATCTTCTTACCATACACAGGTATTCAATGACGTGTTCTAGGAGATAAAAGAGGAATCAAATCCTCTTATTTTCGGTGATTTTATGAAACAGAGAGGTGGAAATATGATCGGGTTTTACCAGGAAGTTTTGGTTGAATTATTGGCAGTTATGTTGAAATAAAGGAAACACAAGAACTCTGTTGATTCTACAGAAGGTTGGGAAAGATATTTGACAAATCAGAGCCGCTTAAAGAAGATTTTGGAGAGATATTATCGTGACTTGTAGACGAGAAAAGAGAAAAGATTAGGGAGGATTTTTTGGCAAGATATGGGCGATGTTGTGTATAAAAGGGGAGGTACGAGTCTCAGAAAGGGTCACGTAGATTTTGGGGAAGCTTAGGAACATAACAGAGAAGAAATAAAATTTTTAGTCGAGTTGCAGAGAAGAGGAAGGAAAAAAACACAGAACATCACTTAGGGAAAGTCGCAGAAACTGTTACCCATTCTTTCAAATCCAATCACTTTGTAACAATTTCCCAACAATTATTTTCGGTTCGCAATAGTTCTGTTAGAGTTTCTCGGTAACAGTTGGTTGGTAACAATTATATCTATTACAAAACACACTGCTTTATACCTTTTCTTCTTTGTAAAATCTTTTGAGCAATGAAATCAACTTTTGAGCATATTCACAACATGAGAGCTAAACCCCATTGCTGAGGCGACGGAGGAAGCCATTTTTCCAATTGTTATGTGGTAATTTCTATTTTTAATTATTTTTGCAATCTCTTATATCATTTTGTGCCTTGAATAAAAATAGTTTTAAGGATTATAATTGAATAGTGGTGATATCTTTTGATAGAGCATGATTAACGTAGAGTTCTTGATGTTCCATGCTTCGGATTTACAATTGTTACTTTGAGAATCTACTTTTGCACATATTAGAATCGTTTTAAACGAAAAATAATTGCATGAATATTGATTAGATTAATCACATAAAAATTGGAGATTGGTGGAATCTTGAGCCTCAGTGTTTCTAAAATCTTGATAACAACTTTGAATTGAGTTTTTCTTATTTTTAGTTCTATTTAAGTCTGAAATCGAAAATCTTCACAAGTCTTAAACGAACTTTTTTCTACAACTATAGAAAATCACATCAATTTTTGGCGCCACCAACGCGGACTTGTCTTTAGGTTTAGGTTTTAGATTTTTATTTTTATTTTCTTTGATTTTACTTTGGGTATTTTTGCTTTTGTTGTGCAGGTTTTGCTTGGAACGAAAGGTGAAAAGTTGAACTTGCCATAAAAGGAGAAAGCCGGAGATTTTATTTTTAAGGACTTTTATTTTTGGTAGTTTTTATTTATTTTTGAACTTGTAATTTTCTTTTATTTGTTTGTGTTTATTTTTAGTATTTTATTTATTTATTTTAAGAAAAAACATTGCACACACCAATTGCATTTTCGTCCGGCACCGATTTTAGGAAAACAAGTGGTTTAGTACGGTGAACCCTTTGGGCGTTATCATCCGAAACACCACAAACCTCAGCCTCATACCTTTGGGTATATTTTGTTGTAGGTAACCCAAGCTTTCCTAAATTAGTGAGCCCAACATTTGCATGTGCACATATTTTTGCTGAACTTTTGTATGCCAGAACATAAGAGAGACGCTCTAGGATGGTTTATGCGTGAAAAACCTAGAAGTGATATTTTAGGAAACAAGAGTCTTGATTACCTTAATCTAGAGAGTCTTATATTTGAACGTCCTGATTTTAGTGAGGAAAGGATCCCTAGTACTCCTTTAGTTCAAGCAATGAAAACTGTAAGAGATTACATGTACCCAACTAGGTCCACCCGACCATCGTGTATAAGATTACCAGCCTCTTCGGCTAATTATGAGTTGAAACCTAGTACTATTCAGATGATCCATGTATTTTTAGGGAAAGATGATGAGAACCCATACTTTCATGTAAGGGACTTTGAGGAAATTCAGAAAACCAGATACCTGTGATTTTAGGTCGCCTATTCTTAGCTATATCCAATGCGATCATAAACTGTCGAAATGGTATTATGAATTTGTCTTTTGGTAATATGACTATTGAGATTAATATTTTCAATATTTGTAAGCAACCCTCTGAGTTAGATGACTCTCTCTTTGAGGAGGTAAACATGATAGGAACCTTGGTTCAAGAGTCATTACCAAACACTTTGCTAGAAGATCCATTGGAGAAGTGCCTAGCCCACTTTGGGTTTGACTTTGATGATGATAGTGTAATTAATGAGGTGAATACTTTGCTAGATTCCGCCCCTTTGATAGACACTAGTAATGGATGGAGGCCTAAGTTCGAACCATTAAGAGTTTATAAATCTACCTTAATTCCTTCTCTGGAAGAGCCCCCTAAGTTGGACCTTAAACCATTACCAGATACCCTGAAATATGTGTTTTTGGGCCCATCTGAAACTTTACCTGTGATTGTTGCTTCCGACTTGGATAGTGATCAGGAAAGTAGGCTAGTCACCGTACTTCAAGACAATAAGGAAGCTTTAAGGTGGACCATAGTAGACATTAAGGGTATAAGTCCTACTGTTTGTATGCATCAGATTCATCTAGAAGATGGCACTAAACCCTCTAGGGAGATGCAACGTCGACTGAACCCTAATATGAAAGAAGTAGTTCGAATTGAAGTGCTTAAGTTGTTAGATGCGGGTATTATCTACCCCATTTCAGATAGTAAGTGGGTCAGCCCCGTTCAGGTTGTTCCCAAGAAATCAGGTACCACTGTAGTCCAGAATGATAACAATGAATTAATCCCAACCCGAGTGACCATGGGATGGCGTGTCTGTATTGACTACAAAAAATTGAACAAGGTCACAAGGAAGGATCACTTTCCCATTCCTTTCATCGACCAAATGCTAGAGAGATTAGATGGACATAGTCATTATTGCTTCTTAGATGGCTACTCGGGCTATAGTCAGATCGTTATTTCCCCAGAGGACCAAGAGAAAACTACTTTTACATGTCCCTTTGGTACCTTTGCGTATAGATGCATGCCTTTCGGGTTGTGTAATGCACTTGCTACTTTCCAGCGGTATATGATGACCATATTTTCTGACATGGTAGAACGGTTCTTAGAGGTCTTTATGGATGACTTTTCAGTGTTTGGTTCATCTTTTGATGAGTGCTTGCATCATTTAACACTAGTGTTAACTAGGTGTAAAGAAAATAATTTAGTGCTTAATTGAGAAAAATGTTATTTCATGGTTAAATCAGGAATTGTCTTAGGGCATATCGTATCTTCAAAGGGTATAGAGGTAGACAAAGCCAAAGTTTACCTTATTAAGACTTTACAGGTCCCAAAAACCGTAAAAGATATTAGGTCATTCCTAGGGCATGCAGGTATTTATCGTCGATTCATTAAGGATTTTAGCTTGATTTCTAGACCTCTTTGCAATATGCTTGCAAAATATGTTAAGTTTGTCTTTAATGATGCTTGTTTAGAAGCTTTTGAGAATCTTAAGACTTTAACCACTACCGCCCCCATAGTCCAGGCACCTATTTGGAACCTACCCTTTGAAATCATGTGTGATGCTTCAGATTATGCTATAGGCGTTGTGCTAGGTCAGCGAGAAAACAAATTACTTCATGTGATTTACTATGCTAGCAAAACTCTGAATGATGCCCAACTGAACTATACAACTACCGAGAAGGAACTGTTAGCCATTGTGTTTGCCTTGGATAAGTTTAGATCCTACCTATTAGGTTCGAAGGTCGTAATATATACTGATCATGCTACTTTAAAATACCTTTTGTCTAAGAAGGATACCAAACCTAGATTGATTAGATGGATCCTTTTGTTACAAGAATTTTGTCCAGACATCAGAGACAAAAAGGGTGCAGAAAATGTAGTAGCAGATCACTTGTCTAGGCTGGTTGTTAGTTCCCCTGATGATTCCCTTCCTATAAGGGATAGCTTTCCTGATGAACAATTGTTCTTTGTTTCCCAATCACCTTGGTATGCAAATATAGTGAATTATCTTGTTACTGGTCGAATGCCTCAACACTAGGGTAAACAAGATCGTTCTAGGTTTTTGTCCGAGGTTAAGCATTTCTTTTGGGAAGATCCTTATCTGTTTAAGTATTGTCCAGATCAGATTATTAAGAGATGTATACCTGAGAGTGACCAGTCTAGTATTATCTCCTTTTGTCATGAACATGCATGTGGGGGTCATTTCAGTGCTAAGAAGACTGATGCTAAGATATTGCAGTGTGGATTTTACTGGCCTTCGTTGTTTAAAGACTTTCATAGTCATTGTGTTTCTTGTGAGCGTTGCCAGAAGTTAAGGACCATTTCCCGTAGAAATATGATGCATTTGAACCCTATTATAGTGATTGAGGTCTTTGATGTGTGGGGCATTGATTTTATGGGTCCATTTCCTAATTCTTTGGGTTATCTTTACATACTTGTCGCTGTAGACTATGTGTCTAAGTGGGTTGAGGCGGTTCCGTGTAAAACAAATGACCACAAGGTCGTGCTCCAGATTTTGAAAGATAATATACTTGCACGTTTTGGTACACCGCGAGCTATAATTAGTGATGGAGGAACACACTTTCGTAGGCCATTTTCACTTTTAATGAAACAATATGGTATTACCAACAAAGTAGCTACCCCATATCACCCACAGACTAATATCCAAGTAGAGTTTCGAATAGGGAAATTAAGCGTATTCTAGAGAAAACAGTTAATCCTAATTGGAAAGACTGGTCGTCGAGGCTTACTGATGTCTTATGGGATTACCGTACTGCGTTTAAGACCCCCATTGGAATGTCACCTTATCGTATAGTATTTGGCAAGGCATGTCACTTACCTGTTGAGTTAGAACATAGAGCATATTGGGCTGTTAAGCAACTAAATTTTTCACTTGACAAAGCAGGAGCTCACAGAAAACTCCAGCTCGATGAGTTGGACGAGATTCGTAGAGATGCATACGATAGTGCTAAGGAGTATAAGAACAAAATGAAACTTGTGCATGATAATTATATTTTAAGAAAGTCATTTTCTCCAGGTTAAAAAGTTCTTCTATATGATACTCCTTTGCATCTATTCCCCGGGAAATTGCGCTCTCGGTGGACCGGTCCTTTTGTGGTCCGCACTGTTTTTCCTCATGGCGCTGTTGAAATTGAGACACTAGATGGTAATAGTTCTTCTAAGGTTAACAGTCAGAGATTGAAGCCCTTTTTAGAACCATTTCCTACAGGTGATGTTGAGGAGGTCCCTCTGGAAGATCTTGTTTACCTTGATTGACCATCGAGGTATTTGGTATCTGTATGTTGTATATTATTTTTGCTATCTGTTTTTAGGGTTTTTATTTTTCTCCTTATTCTCCGTGGAAGGATTATTACGCTTCATCCAGGTACTATATTTATGACTTCTCTCTTTACAGATTCCTCGTGTTACTTATACTTTTGGTACTGTTCTTTAATTAGAAACATTGAGGACAATGTTAGATTTAAGTTTGGGGGTGGGAAAGAAACTTTTTGTTACAATAAATAAACTCCAGAGCCTAGAAATTTATGCTTATTAATGATGACACTAACCAATCTAAGTGGATGGAAGCATCTTGGTTGTAGGAGTTGAGGAACCAATATGATTAGATGGAAACATCTAAAGAGTCTATTCATAAAAGCACAAATCTCAGGTGTTAGAAAAAAAACATGAAAGTTTCGCCATATCTCGTTTAATCCTTTTCACTTATGTTTTTATTTTATTTTCTTTAAAATATGTTTCTCTAAGTGATTAGGTGGAGCTCACGATTCAAGTTGTTACCAGTGTTAGGGTGAAATAGAGTGATTGAGATACAAAAAAAAAGAGTGAAAAAGTGAAAAAGAAAAAAGAATTATTATGAAAAAAAGAGAGAAAGAAAGAAGAAAGAAATTGAGACCAGACCATCAGACCAACCAGAATAAATTCAATAAAGTCGACCACTGGAACCCTTGTATATGACAGTTGTTTTGACCTAGAGTTAGGATAATCGACCACTGGTTCCCTTGTATATGCCAGTAGTGTTGATATTAGTCAGACCAGTATATCAGTCCATTAGGATAGGTTCATTTTAGCAGTGGCCTTTAGACAGATATGAGAAACACCGTTCACCTAGTCAACATCAAAACCATCTACGTTTTTCTCTACATCCATCTTCTTAATCTATCCATGTGATTGGTTGACTCCGGTTATGATGTCCAGAAACTATCTGAGTAGAGCTCTGTCACTTATATATGAATTTTAGTATGCTTGAGTGCAAACTCGTGTACACCAATTGGAATTTCGCATCAGGGTAGTTCCTCTTGTAGTCAATAAGTAGGCCAACCAAGGAGATTCTTTAGTGCCTTCCAAGGTTCTGCTTAGATAGCTAGGGTCTGGAGTAAAGGTTTTGTGGGTACACCTCTGGTAAACCCTCCCGAGACTATAACTCGGCCACTAGGGCCACCTAGGGGTTTAAAGGCTTATTGCATACACTAAATGCAATCGACGATGCCTGCGACAGTGAGTTAGGATTTTATTTTATTTTTGCTCGAGGACTAGCAAATAATAAGTTTGGGGGTATTTGATAGACACATTTTTGTGTCCGATTTGTCTCGAATCTATATATTGATAGTGCTCATTTTTGTACTTATTATGGTATTTTTATGTGTGTGCAGGTATTTTTGGCCAATAAACATTTTTGGAAAAATCGGCTCGAAAAGTTGTCTAAAGCACCCGGAGGACATCTGCTATTCGGACTCTTACTTTGGATAAGAGGCATCTCAATTCCTAAGGGGCACCCAAATCACTATTCCCACCACAGTTGCTAAAGGGACTCTGCTGGCGGATAAGGGGCATATCTTCTGCATTTCAAATTTTATTTTTGGCGGGAAACTGATTACAGCAAAGTTCAGTTTTAGGGTTTAATTTTCGGGCGACTGTAGAAGAGATTCAATCGCTAATTATTAATGGGCCGGACTTGAATAAAGTAAACAGGGTTGGTATGGTGTATTTTTTCGATCAGAATTGGCTGGATCATGGGTTCTCGATCAAACAGGGAAGTTAGAGAAAGTCCGGGAAATTTTGATGTTAAACAAGAAAGTTACAAGGGAGATTTTCAAGGGATTTGATACAGGGTAATCTTCTTACCATACACAGGTATTCAATGACGTGTTCTGGGAGATAAAATCCTCTTATTTTCGGTGATTTTATGAAACAGAGAGGTGGAAATATGATCGGGTTTTACCAGGAAGTTTTGGTTGAATTATTGGCAGTTATGTTGAAATAAAGGAAACACACGAACTCTGTTGATTCGACAGAAGGTTGGGAAAGATATTTGACAAATCAGAGCCGCTTAAAGAAGATTTTGGAGAGATATTATCGTGACTTGTAGACGAGAAAAGATAAAAGATTAGGGAGGATTTTTTGGCAAGATATGGGCGATGTTGCGTATAAAAGGGGAGGTACGAGTCTCAGAAAGGGTCACGTAGATTTTGGGGAAGCTTAGGAACATAACAAAGAAGAAAGAAAATTTTTAGTCGAGTTGCAGAGAAGAGATTGGAAAAAAAACACAGAACATCACTTAGGGAAAGTCGCAGAAACTGTTACATATTCTTTCAAATCCAACTACTTTGTAACAATTTCCCAACAATTATTTTCGGTTCGCAACAGTTCTGTTAGAGTTTCTCTGTAACAGATGGTTTGGTAACAATTATATCTATACAAAACACACTGCTTTATACCTTTTACTCTTTGTAAACATCTTTTGAGCAATGAAATCAACTTTTGAGCATATTCACAACATGAGGAGCTAAACCCCATTGCTGAGGCGACGGAGGAAGCCATTTTTCCAATTGTTATGTGGTAATTTCTATTTTTAATTATTTTTGCAATCACTTATATGATTTTGTGCCTTGAATAAAAATAGTTTTAAGGATTATAATTGAATAGTTGTGATATTTTTTGATAGAGCATGCTTAACCTAGAGTTCTTGATGTTCTATGCTTCGGATTTACAATTGTTACTTTGAGAATCTACTTGTGCACATATTAGAATCGCTTTAAACGAAAAAGAATTGCATGAATATTGATTAGATTAATCACATAAAAATTGGAGATTAGTGGAATCTTGAGCCTCAGTGTTTCTAAAATCTTGATAACAACTTTGAATTGAGTTTTTCTTATTTTTAGTTCTATATAAGTCTGAAATCGAAAATCTTCACAAGTCTTAAACGAACCTTTTTCTACAACTATAGAAAATCACATCACTCAACTACTCCCATTTCCTATCAGATCAGGGTGCGTGAAACTATGACTGATATAAATAGGTTTCGACCTATTTTGACCAGTGACAAAGTTTTAGTTAACAACATAAGTATCCAGAAAACACCAAGAACTGAAGGCTTACATTCCGCAAGCCAGTTCCCTATTCTGATACAAGTCATAAAAATATCCACACCTTTAGAGTTAACCATTATGATCTCAACACCTTCTTCGCTTCCCTCCCTAAGATCAACCCTTCTCCTTCACTTTGTGACCGAAGCAAGACTGGAACGACCATTTCTTGGTTTAGGCCAGAATTGTGCAGATTGATCTCTCGAATCTAAAGTACTCCCGTGCAGTGCATTTGTTTAGAATTTAGATTCATTTCTCGGCGGCACACCCAAATTTACCATTTTCAGTAGAATCAGTTTTTACCCCAAGACAAACATCTAATTAACATAAAATAAATAAATAGAATAAAACAGTTAAGCGAGAACGGCAGAGAATTGATCACATTGGATTAGAAAAATGAGAAAGTATGCCTTTTAACTGGACTGTATGAAACTCGTCCTTGATTTTTTTTTTCTTTTTCGAAAGCACAATATACATAAGATCAAGATTTTACTTTGGTTTAACACGGAATACATAAGATTTTCAGAGATTGCATACATGTTCATACTCTGTTAGTGATATTCGATTACATAACCAAGAGAGAGAGTGGAGAGAGAAATTAGCCTCGTTTTATGGAGTAAAAATAGATTTATCCCTCGAAACTGTAAAACAAATAAGTTTTGTACTACACTAGTTTCTTAGCAAATATCCACCAGTAAACGAAGCCGGAATGTACACCCCAATTTTAGAGGGGTGCACAAATTTATACTCGTCTGAGAAATATATATTTTTCAAATTTTACTTTTTATTATATATAAGGATATAATTGGTGAAAACCTGAAAATATCCCTATCTCCTTCTTGCCTTAAGAATTGTACAAATCTTAAAAAGACTAATTTTTGTGGGATGAAGAGAGTATGAAGTTAATTGGTCGATGAATCTCTTATCGGCAAATTGACTTATGATATTTTATTCCATATGTTGGTGCGGCATCGGTCCCATAAGATACATACATAAAGTTTATGGGCACTACAAGTGGTCTGCAAATTTACAATTACAAGTCTCGACAATCCTAGAACCTGAAAATATTGTCTGTCTTCTTCTGGGAAGATAATTAAAATTAGATTAAGCTCAATTTGAAGGCCTATACACTTGCGATGAATTCCTAAGTTCGCGGTACCCAAATCCATCTGCAATTCCATGGTATAATAGTCTTGAACAGTACATGTTACATAAAAAATCTAATAATATACAATGGACATAACCGATAGTTTCCGAAAACCTAGTTAGTAATTCGCCGCCAATCGGTCGAATTACTTAAACCCCGAACATAGTAATCGCGATTAATTGGGGTTCTCGAATAATTCGTTAGTTCGATTCGGACAGGTGTTAGTTCACTGATTCAGTGAGCTGGCACGAATCCAACTAGTTTTAAGGTTTTTTAAAAAAGTGAAGCCGTGAGTTTCGAACTCATGACCTGAAGGTTATTATGCACGCTCTAAACCATTGGTCTACTAATTAGTTGTTGTTTAAACCATTAGACACTTTCTATATAACCACTGGAAATCATATTTCTACAACAAACAACACTAACATGTCTTTTGATATGGGCCGAATTCACATTTCTAACACGAACATACACGTACGTATGTCGTTCCGAACTACTAACCGAATAACGAACCGTTGACCGGATTTTTGACTGGATCTGATCTCCCCGAATCCGTATAATTCCCGTATGTATGTCGTTCCGAACTCCACTCCGTACCCCGAATTGCTAACTAGGTCGGAAAACCCAAACATGTAAGTTTCAAAAACTCGTGGGCTATAACATGGCTTGATGCTTTTAGGTCATGTTTCAAAAATTTCTTCGTCACTCAAGGCCAGATATTCTACATGTTTCTGAAGCCTTTCTTGGCTATATTAGAGACACTAGAATATGATCACAATTTTACATAAGGGACGTTTCATCTTGATGAATCTAGTATATACCTTAGGTGTAAGTTAGCAACAACTATATTGGGAGCTGTATTTCAGCAAAGTAGCAGAGTTGTATATATATAGTTAACTTTTAAAGATTAATATTAGTCATTGCTACTGCTATGCACAGAATAAACATTTACGAGCTTGCTGTTTTCAAGGTTTTGTAACCCTTTCTAGTGATATATTATGTTCAAGTGACTATACATGGTAATAGATCTCGTATGATACATTTTAATTTGGAATACCTCGTTGGAAACAATATCTTTATCACTAATGCAAATAAATTATGGGCTACTTAACGATTAGTACGTGAAAAAATTTCAACACATTGATTTGGTTCCCAATATATAAAAATTAAGGGTCGATACTTGGACAGATGTTGACTATCTAAATCTCTGTTTCACTGATATTGTTCGTGATGTAGTCGTCGACATTTGCTTCAAAGCTTGTGTGCCTGCTCGTAAGGAAGTTTTTTTGGGATTTCTGACGAATGATGACAAAGAGCTGAAACCTGCTGATATTCTTGTGCTTAACTGGGAAGACGGAAAGGATGTTTGTATGGATGTCACTGGTGTTTCGCCCTTCGCAGGTGATGGAATTCGCTCTTTCGTCCCAGGGAAAGCTATATCTAATGCGGTTTCACGTAAACACTCTAAATACTTGGACAAGTGTATTTCACATGGCCATGGATTGAGTGTTTTGGATTTCTCTACTCTAGGAGAGTTGGGTGAGGATACTTTGTGTTTTTTCAAGCGTCTGAAGAATTGTTTAGTTAGTAACGACGCTAGTAGTGGTTTTGGTAGCTTTATTTTTCATAGATTAGGCGTTGCTATTCAAAAAGGTGTTGGAGCCCAGCTTGTTGCTAGGTTACCAACCAAAATCTTTGTATAATGATCACTTATTCTATAATATAACTAATTTATATTTAAAAAATAATTAATTTAGAAATCTACCCCCAGATAAAAATCATATCATATTTTATTCTCTTTTTGGTTGTT
The DNA here is from genome assembly GCF_003573695.1 of Papaver somniferum. NCBI lineage: Eukaryota > Viridiplantae > Streptophyta > Magnoliopsida > Ranunculales > Papaveraceae > Papaver > Papaver somniferum. The sequence goes on from NC_039364.1 coordinate 41,169,288, forward strand.
ATTCCCTCCTTTTAATGGCAAATTCAAATGATCAACAACAATTTTTCATCTAGATCCTTACATATTTCTTGTGACCTCGACTCCGACCTCCTTCGTGATTGTAACTCGCTACTATCAACATCTCCACTTGCAGCAATATCAATATCTAACCTATACAACTAGTGTATGTTAGATTTAGTTCCCACATGATCAATTTGAGTTTTCCAATTACTTTCTAATTTACAACATCTTGTCTTGAACCTGGTAAAAAAATTAGTATCGATATAAACAACATCATCAAAAGTTCGAACTTCTGTGTCAAAGTATTGAACATCTTGGTTAATGCTGCTTCTAACTATTTCGTTCTCATTTTTGCTGATTTTCGTTCTCCATTCCATATCCAACACGATATCAAATTTTTGATGCAAATTGATGATTACGTGGTTAATGAGCATTGTACTGTCTTATTCAAAATTGCATATTTATATTATTTTTTGTTCTCACATGCATACATGATCAATCTAAATTGATAAGTTAAGATTACTTGGTATCAAATTAGTTCGTAAACATGGAAACTAGTTCATGAAGTTAGATTTAATTGTAACCTACCTAGTCTTATTCATTATTATAAATATAGGACTCTTTGCATACTAGTCTCGATCCCGACACTTATTTGTCCTTGTTGCAGCTAGATTCTTCCTCTAATGACCTAGGTTTCCTTGAGAAACTGTATTAGGTTACGATTTTTGAAGTCTTTACTGAGGGATTCGTGAAGTCTGGTCAGACTATATTTTACCCGATAGTTCTTGATATCAAGAATCTTATCTTGATCGTCGTAATTTTTGTCTATTTTAATATTATACGACCATTCAATAATTATGATCCGAGAACAAGATTAATAGAAATTACAAAGTTCTCTTAGTCTCAGACTTTATAATTCCACAAGTTTCATATATGTTCTAGATTGATCATGTGAGGTAAAATCGATTAGGCATCCCTATAATATTTTGAAGAGAGTAAGTTATCCTACTCGTTGAGATTTGATTGGTACCTTCTGTATCCTTGAAAATCCCTCGTAATAAAATATAATTCCATTAGCTTGATTGTATGTCTTTCTGAAATATGTCAATAGGCTATCTGTTTGGTGCAAATAGCTAAAAGTCTTCACTGCGGCTGAAGTAACCCTTAGGGATGTAAAGGATGTTAACTGGGGGAATCAAGTGTGTAGTCTATCGAGAAATGCAAGGGACATAAATATCCCGACTGAAGCTAAAATTCTCATAGGGTCGACTGGGTCTCAATTACATTCATGTCTGAAGTCTGATAGGAGGATAATGTATTAGTGGCTTAATATAGTACGATGTTCAAAGTGGACTAGGTCTCGAGGTTTTTTTACATGATTGTAATGTCATCGTTAAATTTTTTTCTAATGTCTTGTGTTAATTTAGTTCCGCATTATACTATGTATCTCTATAACAGAAATATCACAAGTAGTACGTTAAACAACTTAGACAGTTTTTAAGATCAAACTGTATAAAACCTACAAGACTTGATCTTGTGAATTTGTTTCTTGAAATATAGATTACAATACTTGTTCTTCTTGGAATTCGGTTCGTGTACGTTCGTGTATATATTAGGTTGTCCTCGTATATTGATTTTTGAGATCCTCTATGTAACTTGTTTACAAATTAGGTACATGGATCTTTTCTATTGATTTATGCTTATTGATTGTAACAATTAATTATCCTTACAGGTTCATGAATGAAACATTTTGTGGTGTACTTGGTACCCTTTCCTTTTTAATAATTATCTTTTTTGCTTCTAGGTTTCGAAGATACTGTTGTTATCGCAACATATGTTGATGCAGTCGTTGTTTTATCCTCGGGAGGCCTTTTTGTTGATGGTGGTTTTTAGCTTAGGGTTAAAATTGTAAAACTTTGCATCTGATGTGACGTCACTCTGTAAGGAAACAGAGCCATGAGTGTTAACCTCTCCACTGGCATATTTATTGAGTCGTTCAATATATTTACATGAAATTTATCCAGAGTGGCGCATGTAGGAACCATCCCAGATGTTCTGTAAATTTCGGCCCTTATTCCTTTGTCGACCAATCAAATCGCTTTAAACCCACCACGGTACACTGAAAGTGTGGCCACACCCTTGCTTGCCGTCCCTCTTTCCATCGACCAATCAGTTCGCTCTAAATGCGCCACAGTGCACTGGAAGTGTGTCCACACCCTTGCTTCCCCACCCCCTTTCCATCGACCAATCAGGTCGCCCTAAATGTGCCACACACATTTAGAATGAGGCCGGACCCATGTTGCTTGCCGGCCCCCTTCCCATCGACCAATCAGGCCGCTCTAAACTTGCCACACGCACACCAAAAGTGTGGCCACGCCCGCGTTTGGCCGACCCCTCTTTTAATCGACCAATCAGGTTGCTCTAAACCTGCCACAACTTTAAAAGGGGTGTCAAGATGTCGCCATACCATGTTGGCTTCCCAAAACCGCGCCAACATGCTGACGACATGCCAAACATGCCAAAAACATGCCAATATCACACGCCAAACAGGCATGCCAAGTGCACGTGCCAAACATGCCACTTACCGCGCCAACATGCTAACGACATGCCAAACCTGCCAAACGCGCCATAAAAAGCGCCCTACGTGTGGGGCCTAAGAAGCCCTAGGAATGGCGTCATATCATAGCCACCCACGACAATCCTTACTCCTGTGGCCGTTTCCACACTACGACATTGCCATAATTCCTTTGGCATAGCTTTGGCACCGTTTACACAAAAAGTGTCGCCAAGCCGCGACCGCATGCCACACGCACAAATTAGGGTTTCGACATGCCAAGCCCTAGTTTAGGAAAAGTTTCTACGCAAACCAAGCCAAGTAACATTTCCCAGAGCGTTGGGATTGATGTGGCAACATGGCCAATGTTGCCACGCCACATTTGGGTCTAACATCGATGTTCCAAAGCAGCTGCCAAGGCTACGCCACTGGCATGCCGCTATGTCATGGCTCCGCCAGGCGCCACTAAGCCAATGGCGCCACTTCGCTATACAACAAGATGCTGCCATAATCAATGGTCATCCTTCCTCATGAGATGAAATCTCGGCCATCCTATTTCGCCACCGAACTGACAGACTTGTGGCAAGTTTCAGATGACCAGCTGCCTAAATCTAGTGGCCATGGCTACGCTAGACGCCACTTGCATCATCGTGCAACTGGAATACACGAGCCATGCCGGCCATGCCACATTTCCACTGGCGTACACCAAAACACCACTGCGCCATTATCAGGCGCCAACGCAAGGTAGCCATAATCAACGGCTACCCTCCTTCATGAGATGCGATCTCAGCAATCGAAGTTCACCACCAAACTGACAAACCTGTGGCAAGTTTTAGGCGACCAGCCAAAACGAGACCAATAGCGTTACATGTTATTTTCCATTGGTAAGTCCCTCGACTTTGACTTGCCATACGCAGCAAAGTGCTACATGTTTTCCACGAAAACACTCGAGACATCAAACATGTCACAAACTGGGGGATGCTCATCAGGGTATTGGTCTGGAGGTTTACAGCGTTCCGCGTGCAATGCGCCCGTTACAAGAAAGTGTCATGAAGCAGGACAATTAGTGGTGGTAAAAAGTAACGGTGTAAACGAATTCACTTCCTTCATCATGGAAGCATAATGACTGACGGTTACACATTACTCTATTCTTCCACCACTCAATCGTTTCCACTTCCTACGAGACTAGGGTACGTTTCAATATGACTTGTATAAATAGGCTTCACCTATTTTCATCAAACAACAAGTTTTTGGTCAACAACAACACAATATCTAGAAATCACCTGGTAGCTTTCCATTCTGCTAGCCAGTTCTACTTTCAGATACGAGTCATAAGCAACCACACCGTCAGAATCAACTATTCTGGTCTCAACACTCTTTTCTCTTCCCTCCCTAAGACCAACCCTTCTCCTTTACTTTGTGACCGAAGCAAGCCTGGAATGACCATTTCTTGGTTTAGGATAGGATTGTACAAATTGATCTCTTGAATCAAAAGTACTCTCGTGTAGTGCATTGTTTAGGGTTTAAATTCGTTTCTCATCCAAACACCCAAATTTACCAAAATCAGCAGAAACGGTTTTCACCCACAAACAATTGGCGACCACAGTGGGAGATTAATCTTTCGGTTGCGAAGCCAATTTCTCGATTTTCATTCTAATCTTCCCAAACTCAAGATGGTGGCTCTTAGGTATAAATTCAATCATTAACCAGAATTCACTTCAATCACCAATCCCAACCTTTCGCTTCAAAAGTTACCCCGGCCATCCGAAGCATTTCCAAAGCCGCGATGTTCGAAATCCAATCACCATGGAAGGCATGGCAAAAATATTAGAAGATGTTGCCGCAAATCGAGCTGATGTTGTCAATCCGCAAAATGAGATGTTTTGTCTTTTAAAGAGTATGGCGAACCGGCTGTAGCAAGATCCATCAAACATTCGCTCAGAGAACGCCACCAATTTCAGAGATGGCACAAAATGTTGAATCCTTGTCTGAGGTATGTGCCCCCGCCAACGACGATGCAGACGTAGTATATGGATGTATCCAACAAGAGCAAGAAGAAATGACCGACACCAGTGTATCCTCTGCAAGCGCAGTCAACACATCCCATGGCGTTACACCCTCTAGCTCCAACACTAGAAACACTGGAAGCATCTCCTCTGGCGTAATACCTCATATAACCAGAGCCAGAGCCGCCACTACTCCCAATATTTCTTCAAGCGTGACACCGCCAGTTGTCACCAAAGTCTCATCCACTCCACCACCGGGACGAGAGACTGGAGGAGCCAGTGGAAGGCAACCTCCTCTTACCACTGTTGATTTGATGGAAAGACAAAAGGTTCTCGTAAGTCTCAGACAGACATGGCTACAATTCAGAAAGAGATACCTATCTTCCTCAAGACACTAACTGAGCGGCTACCATAAGAGTCACGTCAACCCCAAATGGAGTTGACAAGGAATAATTTTAACATCCGGCGCAAGCACTTCAGTGGGACGCGCCTCTATAGATGAAGAGGCTCGTGTTGCTCCTGAACGCCCAGTAGAAAAGAATCAGCAATCCAATTTCATCACACGTGAATATCAGGAACGACTTCTCCAAAATCGAGGCAAAGAAAATCAGCAACCCTCCTGAGTTCACAGAGACCCTCTTCCCATCAGGAGCTGCATGATTTCTGGGGACTCCGTCCACAAAATCGTGCAGTCTATGATGAAACATTTATGTGAGATTCTGTATTTCTCCAAGGTGCAGCGTCAAGACATATTTGCAGCCCTCAACCGCACTGTATCAGGAAAGCAGCTGTTTCCAGCCAGCGAAGCCGTTCCCAAACCCGAACCTCTCCTGGAAAGCACGATTGATAGATGAAACTGGGGACTCCTAACAACTGTTCTCTTGAAGTATGTCGAGTTTGACAACACGCTGATTGATGCGGTCTCCAACTTCAACATTGTAACCTTCAAGACTCTGAGAGTTGCAAGGGAAAATCAAACATAAGAAGCGTATTCTTTCCCATGAGGAGAAAACACACGACTTGCCGACCAGCACTATTTGTGTGCCGTCTTCCCATATGTCATATTATATCAACTCGTTTTTTGAAGTCAAGGGTTAATGGCGCTTTCACTGGAATTCTCTCCAGGAGCCGTTTCTCTCCAGAAGTCGCTCCACTTCAACGTTCTCTCCAGCAGCCGCTCCGCTTCAACGTTCACTCCATAAGCTACTTCAGGATCCATAGCCGAAGCCTCAACATCCTCTCCCAGATCCAAAGCCGAAGCTTCGGCGTTCTGCTCCATAAGCTTCAACGTCCTCTCCAGGAGCCGAAACCGCTTCAACACTCCTTCCTTCCAAGGTTCGTGCCCGTAGCCACCACACTCCTCCCTGTCAAGGATCGTGATCGCAGCCATCCAAGGTTCATAGTTGTGGCCACCTTTTGTTTCATCCCATCAAAGACCTGGGGACTTTTGTCCGTCTATCAACCCGTCATCATCCCGATGTCATCACTAACGCCTGATGTTGCTCACTCATGGGGGAGCCTAAAATACCCAGAGCCCAATCATGCGCGAAGGACTTGCCTAGTGGAGACAGAGCTAAGTAACTATCCTTAAACTAAATGTTTTATATCTAGTAGGTATATTCAATAAATTTTAAATATCTTAGTGTTGAGACGTGCAAATTCCTCAACACTCACCACTGTGTTCTAGGCATGCTTCCTCAACACACCCTCTTCTTGGTGTTGAGACGTGCAAATTCCTCAACACCACTATTGTGTTGCCAGGCATGCTGCCACAACACATCCTTTCTCTTAGTGTTGAGACGTGCAAATTCCTCAACACTCACCATTGTGTTGCTAGGAATGCTTCCTCAACACACCCTCTTCTTGGTGTTGAGACGTGCAAATTCCTCAACACCACTATTGTGTTGCCAGGCATGCTTCCTCAACACATCCTTTCTCTTAGTGTTGAGACGTGCAAATTCCTCAACACTCACCACTGTGTTGCCAGGCATGCTTCCTCAACACATCCTTTTCTCTTAGTGTTGAGACATGCAAATTCCTCAACACTCATTACTGTGTTGTCAGACATCACTCCCTCAACACATCTTCATCTTAGTATTGAAATGCGTCATATCCGCTTGCTCCTAGCCGGCCAAAGAAGCGACATCTACCTTTCCTAGCCAGACAACGCCCGTTCTGCGGACCAAGTTGCAGTGCCACCTCTGCCAATCAGTATCCAAAGTTGCAGCGCTGATGCCAACACCCCGTGGCCAACCCTAATTTATGCAAAGACGCCAATGAAAGGATCACAGATTCTTCATGCCTCCTGACAGAGTTTAGCCAAATCTTCCTGACAATCTCTCTATGACTTGCCGTTTCGATTTTATCCTTTCCTGTCACCATTTCATGCTTACCCGACAACAATGCCACTGTTCCGAGCTAATCAGGGGACTTAATGTTGATGGTGGTTTTTAGCTTAGGGTTAAAATTGTAAAATCTTGCATCTGATGTGACGTCACTCTGTAAGGAAACGGAGCCATGAGTGTTAACCTCTCCAATGGCATATTTATTGAGCCGTTCAATATATTTACATGAAATTTATCAAGACTGGCGCATGTAGCAACCATCTCAGATGTTCTGTAAATTTCGGCGCCTTGCCTATATTACTTATTAATATAAGATTTATTGAGTACTTCTCCTGTGCTATGTTCCCCGGCAGAACCTTTAATATCGATATGGCATGACGGATTTGTGTTCACTCGCAGTAGAGTAGCACGAACCTCCAAGTACCAAGGTTAAGGCCTTTGCGCAAAATACTCAGTCAGAAAGCAAAGAATAAACAAAGCCGCGGAGTAAGAGAAACAACGAGGGAAGCGTGGCCATGCTATAGGCTAGCCGGCGCCACTTGGCCACGCCCCATGCTACCCAAACGTCCCTTATTCCTTTGTCGACCAATCAGATCGCTTCAAACCCGCCACGGTACACTGGAAGTGTGGCCACACCCTTGCTTGTCGGTCGCCTTTCCATCGACCAATCAGGTCGCTCTAAATGCACCACGGTGCACTGGAAGTGTGGCACGCCCTTGCTTGCCGCCCCCCCTTTCCATCGACCAATCAGGTCGCCCTAAATGTGCCACACGCATTTAGAATGACGCCGGCCCCATGTTGCTTGCCGGACCCATTCCCATCGACCAATCAGGTCGCTCTAAACTTTCCACACGCACACCAGAAGTGTGGCCACGCCCGCGTTTGGCCGACCCCTCTCGACCAATCAGGTTGCTCTAAACCTGCCAAAACTTTAAAAGAGGTGTCAAGATGTCGACATACCATGTTGCCTTCCCAAAACCGTGCCAACATGCTAACGGCATGCCAAACATGCCAATCACACACGCCAAACAGGCATGCCAAGTGCACGTGCCAAACATGCCACTTACCGCGTCAACATGCTAATGGCATGGCAAACTTGTCAAACGCGCCAACGCCATGATAAACTCAAATTAGGGTTTTTCTAGTCAGAAGCACTACCCTACATTAACCAAAACCCTAATTTTCGCAACACAAATTATGCCACTTCGGCCCCACAACATGCCACGAGCCGTGTGGGGCCCAAGAAGCCTTAGGAATGGCGTCATATCATAGCCACCCATGGAAATCCTTACTCCTATGGTCGTTTCCAAACTACGACCTTGCCATAATTACTTTGGCCTAGTTATGGCACCGTTTACACAAAAAGTGTCGTCATGCCAAAACCGCATGCCACACGCACCAATTAGGGTTTCGACATGCCAAACCGTAATTTAGGAAAAGTTGCTACACCAACCAAGTAACGTTTCCCAGAGCATTGGGATTGATGTGGAAACATGGCCAATGTTTCCACACCACATTTGGGTCTAACACCGATGTGCCAAAGCAGCTGCCACGGCTACGCCACTGGCATGCCGATATGCCATGGCTACGCCAAGTGCCACTATGCCAATGGCGCCACTTCGCTATACAACAAGATGCGGCCATAATCAATAGCCATCCTTCCTCATGAGATACAATCTCATCCATCCATGTTCGCCACCGAACTGACAGACTTGTGGCAAGTTTCAGACGACCAGGTGCCTAAATCTAGTACCCATGGCTACGCCAGATACCACTTGCATCATCGTGCCAGTGGCATACACGAGCCATGCCGGCCATGCCACATTGCCACTGGCGTACACCAAAACACCACCGCGCCATTATCAGGCGCCAACGCAAGGTAGCCATAATCAACGGCTACCCTCCTTCAAGAGATGCGATCTCAGCCATTGAAGTTCACCACCGAACTGACAAACATGTGGCAAGTTTTAGGCTACCAGCTAAAACGATCCCAATAACGTTACATGCTATTTTCTTGTGGTAAGTCCCTCGACTTTGACTTTCCAAATGCAACAAAGTGCTACATGTTTTCCACGAAAACACTCGAGACATCAAACATGTCACAAACTGCGGGATGCTCATCAGGGTATTGGTCTGGAGGTTTACAGCGTGCGGCGTGCAATGCGCCCGTTACGAGAAAGTGTCATGAAGCAGGACAATTAGTGGTGGTAAAAAGTAACGGTGTAAACGAATTCACTTCCTTCGTCATGGAAGCATAATGACTGACGGTTACACGTTACTCTATTCTTCCACCACTCAATCGTTTCCACTTCCTAAGAGACCAGGGTACGTTTCAATATGACTTGTATAAATAGGCTTCACATATTTTCACCAAACAACAAGTTTTTGGTCGGCAACAACACAATATCTAGAAATCACCTGGTAGCTTTCCATTCTTCTAGCCAGTTCTGCTTTCAGATATGAGTCATAAGCAACCACACCTTCAAAATGAACTATTCTGGTCTCAAGACCAACCATTCTACTTCACTTTGTGACTGAAGCAAGCCTGGAACGGCCATTTCTTAGTTTAGTCCAAGATTGTACAGATTAATCTCTCGAATCAAAAGTACTCTCGTCCAGTGCATTGTTTAGGGTTTAGATTCGTTTCTGATCCACACACCCAAATTTACCAAAATCAGCAGAAACGGTTTTCACCCACAAACAATTGGCGACCACAGTGGGAGATTAATCTTTCGGTTGCGAAGCCAATTTATCGATTTACATGCCAATCTTCCCAAACTCAAGATGGTGTGTCTTAGGTATAAATTCAATCATTAACCAGAATTCAGTTCAATCACCAATCCCAACCTTCCGCTTCAGGAGTTACCCCGGCAATCCGAAGCACTTCCCAAGCCGCGATGTTCGAAATCCAATCACCATGGAAGGCATGGCAAAAATATTAGAATATGTTGCCCAAATCGAGTTGATGTTGTCAAGCCGCAAAATGATATGTTTTTCCTTTTAAAGAATATGTCGAACCGGCTGTAGCAAGATCCAGCAAACATTCGCTCGGAGAGCGCCACCAATTTCAGAGATGACACAAAATGTTGAATCCTTGTCTGAGGTCCGTGCCCCGCAAAAGACGATGCAGACATAGTATGTGGACGTATCCAACGAGAGCAAGAGGAAATGACCGACACCAATGTGTCCTCTACAAGCGCAGTCAACACATCCCATGGCGTTACACCATCTAGCGCCAGCACCAGCAACACCGGAAGCATCCCCTCTGGCGTAACACCTCCTATAACAAGATCCAGATCCGCCGCTACTCCCAATATTTCTTCAAGCGTGACATCGCCAGTTTTCACCAAAGCCGCAGCCACTCCACCACCGGGACGAGAGACAGGAGGAGCCAGAGGAAGCCAACCTCCTCTTATCACTGTTGGTTTGATGGAAAGACAAAAGGTTCTCGTAAGGCTCAGACAAACATGGATACAATTCAGAAAGAGATACTTATCTTCCTCAAGCCACTAACGGAGCGGCTACCATAAGAGTCACGTCAACCCCAAATGGAGCTGACAAGGAATACTTTTAACATCCGGCTCAAGCACTTCAGTAGGACGCGCCTCTATAGATGAAGAGGCTCGTTTTGCTCCTGAACGCCCAGTAAAAAAGAATCAGCAATCCAATTTGATCACACGTGAAGATCAGGAACAACATCTTCAAAATCGAGGCAAAGAAAATCAGCAACCTTCTTGAGTTCACAGAGACCCTCTTCCTGTCAGGAGCTGCATGATTTTAGGACCCCGTCCACAAAATCGTGCAGTCTATGATGAAACATTTATGTGAGAATCTGTATTTCTCCAAGGTGCAGCGTCAAGACATATCTGCAGCCCTCAACCGCACTGTATCAGTAAAGCAGCTCTTTCCAGCCAGTGAAGCCGTTCCCAAACCCGAACCTCTCTTGGAAAGCACGATTTATAGATGGAACTGGGGACTCCTAATCACTGTTCACTTGAAGTATGTCGAGTTTTACAGCACGCTGATAGACGCGGTCTCCAACTTCAACATTGTAACCGTCAAGACTCTGAGAGTTGCAAGGGGAAATCAAACAGAAGAAGCGTATTCTTTCCCATGAGGAGAAAACACGACTTGCCGACCAGCACTATTTGTGTGCCGTCTTCCCATATGTCATATCATATCAACTCGTTTTTTGAAGTCAAGGGTTAATGGCGCTTTCACTGGAATTCTTTCCAGGAGCCGCTTCAACGTTCTCTCCATAAGTCGCTCCGCTTCAACGTTCGCTCCAGCAGCCGCTCCGCTTCAACGTTCCCTCCATAAGCTGCTCCAGGATCCATAGCCGAAGCCTCAACATCCTCTCCCAGATCCGAAGCCGAAGCTTCGGCGTTCTGCTCCATAATCTTCAACGTCCTCTCCAAGAGCCGAACCCTCTTCAACACTCCTTCCTTCCTTCCAAGGTTCGTGCCCGTAGCCACCACACTCCTCCCTGCCAAGGACCATGATCGCAGCCATCCAAGGTTCATAGTTGTGGCCACCTTTTGTTTCATCCCATCAAAGACCTGGGGACTTTTGTCCGTCTATCAACCCGTCATCATCCGAATGTCATCACTAACGCCTGATGCTTCTCACTCATGGGGGAGCATAAAATACCCAGAGCCCAATCATGCGCGAAGGACTTGCCTAGCGGAGAAATAGGTAAGTAACTATCCTTAAACTAAATGTTTAATATCTAGTAGGTATATTCTATAAATTTTAAATATCTTAGTTTTGAGACGTGCAAATTCCTCAACACTCACCACTGTGTTGCTAGGCATGCTTCCTCAACACATCCTCTTCTTGGTGTTGAGACGTGCATATTCCTCAACACCACTATTGTGTTGCCAGGCATGCTGCCTCAACACATCCTTTCTCTTAGTGTTGAGACGTGCAAATTCCTCAACACTCACCACTATGTTTCCAGGAATGCTGCCTCAACACATCCTTTCTCTTAGTGTTGAGACATGTAAATTCCTCAACACTCACTACCGTTTTGTCAGACATCACTTCCTCAACACATCTTCATCTTAGTGTTGAAATGCGCCATATCCGCTTGCTCCTAGCCAGCCAAAGCAGCGCCATCTACCTTTCCTAGCCAACCAGCGCCCGTTCCGCGGACCAAGTTGCAGTGTCACCTCTGCCAATCAGTAGCCAAAGTTGTAGCGCTGATGCCAACACCCGGTGGAAAAGCCGAATTTATGCAAAGCCGCCAATGCAAGGATCACAGATTCTTCATGCCTCCTGACAAAGGTTAGCCAAATCTTCCTAACAATCTCTTCATGACTTGTCGTTTCGATTTTATCCTTGTCTGTCACCATCTCATGCTTAACCCGCAACAATGCCATTGTTCCGAGCTAAGCAGGGGACTTAATGTTGATGGTGGTTTTTAGCTTAGGGTTAAAATTATAAAACCTTGCATCTGATGTGACGTCACTCTGTAATGAAACGGAGCCATGAGTGTTAACCTCTCCACTGGCATATTTATTGCGCCGTTCAATATATTTACATGAAATTTATCCAGACTAGCGCATGTAGCAACCATCCCAGATGTTCTGTAAATTTTGTCGCAGAGATAACCACAGAACAATGACATAAAAGAAAGGGCGAACCTTTATGGTGTACACCCTAGTTCGCGATTAAATTTCGCAAGAGGCAAATGTAAGACCTAAAGTACGTCATATTAGGGGGTACCTGATACAGGGCTCAGGGAAAGGCTACACCGCCACGGGAACCTGAGTCATGGAGATTTGGGGTCAATAAAGCCCATCCGGGAGAGGCACCTTGGATTCTCAACTTAAGCATAAGACTTAGGTTGGGCGACTAAGGTAATAAGGATTCTCTCAAGGAGTGCAGAATTTGATTAAGGCGCCGAGGTACACGGTTGAGTCAAGGGTGTCGGGGGCGTTTGAAGCGTCCTTGCCATTCTTGACAAGTCTTGGCTTATACTGCACTTGGCCCGAAGAAAACCCCACTTAGGGTGCAATCTCGTAACCATAATCCCTATAGGCAAAAGGGATAAGAGGCTGCGAAAACAACTGGTTGTTGTTAATACTGGATGGGAGGATCTAACCTTGTATGGTAGAAGTACGCTTCCTTGAAGGGGAAACCAGGGGAGAGATAAGGGCGACACCCTCCATTAGGGAGCTGATAAGTGTCTTAAGACGCAAATGTCATGAGGCTTTTTATTCGCAAGGATATTAAGGCTTGTCATATTTGTGCAACAATCCTGAAGAGGCAATAATACAAAAGAAAAAGATAAGACGAGATCAATGGGTTTTCGCATGAAAGTGCGAAGACGTCCTGCGATTTCGTCGCAAGACGGCAATGTCATGGGCTTTATTTTCGCAAGAATATTTAGGCCTGTCATATTGTCGCAACATTCCTGAAGAGGCCATAATACAAAAGAAAAGTTAAGACAAGATCAATGGGTTTTTGTAAAATGCAAGGACGTCCTGCGATTTTGTCGCAATGACAAGAGATGGCATAATAAGACCTTTAATTAGGAAGGCAAAATAAGACCATATGATAAAACAAATTAATGATAAGCATTCACAACAGATTATTTTGTGCAAGAAAGATAATGAGAGGCAAGTATGGGAATCGATATACAAGAAGCATTATCTTTCTTATCAACAAAATATTAAAAGGAAAAGTTGACTTCAAAGTTATTGAAAATGTAGCTCTCAAAAGTGATAAAAATAAGACAGCTCAAGAAAACAAAGCTAAAAAGAAGCTCAAGCTTCAATATTAATATCAGTAGCAGGAGATGACAAAATTCTTCGCCAACATTCTCGCAAGCTTCTCCTTCATTTCGGCTTTGATCTTCGCCATGACTAGCATTTTGATTATCGCCAGCAATTACTTCTTCAGGAGAAATTTCTTTCTCATTCTGATTAACACCAGCAGATACTTCTTTAGAAGGAACCTCTTCTTCATCTTCCAGGAAATTATCCTCTGCACCGCTTTCGTAATCATAATCACTATCAGCAGGACGAGGAACTTCATCATCATCTACTTCTAGAGGATCAATTGATGTAGGAGGAAGAGAGTTGGACAGTAAGATGTCATTTACAAGGACTTCATCCCGGAGATGAACTTGGCGAAGAAGTGCTCTTTGATGATTCCTATCTTGAATATCTTTAAAATAAGCAAGGTAATCAAGTCTTCTTTCTGCTCGATCGCGAGAACCAGTGAGGGTAGAGACGAGCAAGGCATTCTCTTTGCGAATTTTAGCATATTTAGCCTCCAAGTCAGAAATAGAGGAATGAAGATTCTTCTCAGACTCTGCGAAAAATAGAATACAAAATTTTGTTAAAATAAGGAATTCAGAGAGATATGACAAAGAAAAGATAATTAAGGCAGTCAAACTATTATGACTACCTTCCTTTTGCGAAATAAGGTGTTGAATCAAGGATAGACAACTATTCTCCCAATGGTCCATTGCGTCATCAAATTTATCTCCAACTAAACCTTTAAGTCGAGACTGAAGATTTTTCTCTTTAGAAACAAGAAGGCATTTTTCTTCGCAAGAGAAGAATAAGATTCTTCTAATTTGGAATATTGTTCTTTAAGCTGATTTGCCTTCACACTTAAAGCTATTCTACCTTGAATGAGTGTATCTCTTTCAGCGATAGATGATTCTGTTACTTCTTTAAGTTCATTTCTTAAAGAGCGAAGAGATTTCTCTTGGTCAGCACATACTTTTTGGAGAATATTAAGTTGTTGCGAAGATATCGCCATCTTGTTTAAAAACTCGCTTCTCTTGAGATAAGGTTTTATTCTCATCTGATAAAGTTTCCATCCCTAAATTAGCTTTTTAGTTAAGAATAAGAAAGACGAGATACTTCATTACTTAATAGATCTTGTCTTTGAACTAATTGGGTATTTTCATTGGTAAGATTATTTATTTGATCAAGGAATATGAATAGAGGTTATCTAATTGGTTATATTGATCCATTAAGACTTCTTTATCAACACGGGCTTCTTCAACAACAGATTCAAATTGATATCTCTCCATTACTCGTTTCTGATTTAATGCTTAACATGCGAAAGAGGGATTTAAAGGATAATTAAAACATGGGAAGGATAAAACCATCGAAAAGGAAAATTAAAGACATAGATGGAAATCATACCTCTTAATTCATCATTCTTCTTGCGAAGATTGTCACGATCCAGCAAAACATTCTGAAGTTTCTGATTTTCAAGACGAAGAGCATTACATTCTTTTTCTAAAGCTGTTGCGAAGCAGCTTTGTCAGAACCCAAATGCTTGCTCAGAATTTCGCAAACATTAGACTTGATGGGATCAGTAGAAGACTTCTTGCCATCATCCAGAATCTCAGATAAAACCTTGAAACATATCTATCCCTTCCACGGTTTCTTTCGACAGAGGAAGAGACTTGGGTAGAGAACTAGTAGAGATAGAAGGTTGAGAAACATTCTCAATGGGAAGAGAAGAGGTTTCATTCGCAGAAGGATCCATAAGGGGAATTTCAATCATAGAAAGATCAACTGGAAATGAAATCAGAGGAACATTTTCGCGAGTTGGAGATAAAGGTTTATCTTGCGAAGATGTCGCAGGAGATTTGGAAGAAATGAGTAGGTGGAAGGGAACAGAAGTTGGAACAGTCTTGAGGTGGCGAGATTTCTTGTGAGGTTTATGAAGATCTTTATCACCCTGCGAATTACAATCTAGATAAGAAACAGAGGCAACAATATTGTTATTAGAAAAAGATAGTGTTTCTTACTACCTTCTCATTCGCAGACTTTCTTTTGTGCGACAACTTTATGCTGTGATTTGGGATTGTTAGGGTTCTGAACTGTAAATTTAGTGTTGGAGCCGCTTTTGCTGAAATAACAAGAGTATGGGAATCACATAAAACATCATAAGGCAATAAACAAGATTAATTTCAATATATCAATTTCAGCAAAACTATAAGGAAAAAAGAGAAGACTAACCTTGATGAATCCATGAAAAATGATAGCAGGGAGATTGTCTCGAAGAAGATCACGAACTATGAAGATCTAGTTTGAAGATGAAGAAGAACTTAAAAAGATTGAAGAGGAAAGAAGAAAAATTGCAATAATGGTATTTGCAGAAGAACGATGAAGTTGCAGAGAGAATAAAAGGAAAGAAGAAGAGAATGAAAAGAAATATATATAGAGGGAATTTTTCCTCGAGAAAGTAAACACGGTTAATACGGAAAGATTTAAGCGGTTAAAAACTAACGGTTACAAAAGACGTGTCGAGAAATAAATGGAAGAAAGAATACGTGTGATAAATGTGGAATATGAAAAGATAAGAAGTTGCGGCATTTCTCACATCATTCTCTACTTTGCAGAGAAGATATGATAAGAGGCAAGATGTAGGATCAGAATCTCGCAACAATTATGTCTCAGCGAAATTATCAATGGTATTGCATAATAGCGTCGCAGAACAATTTCAGAAACGACGTCAGCAAGGATCATGAGAAAGATATGATAGTCTTGCGAAAATTAGAGAGCTTGCGAAGTGAACATTTGTAAGGTTGCGAAAATGTCGCAAACCATATCCGAAAATAAAGGACAGATTAGCTTTCATCCACTATGTATTTCCTTATAAATAGTCATTCGAGTTACAAAGGAGGAGAGATCTTTTTTGAAGCAAGAAACAAGTAAATAGGAGAGAGAAAGTTCAGAGCAGAGTTCATTCTTGATTTCTTTATCTTTCTTGTAAGAACATTCAAAAATGAATCAATAAAATTAAGAGTGTTAACCTAAAAATGAGTTGATCAACAATGAAATCATATGAGGGGTGTAGTGTAGGATTTCCTGCAACTACAATCATGGAAGCATAATGACTGACGGTTACACGTTACTCTATTCTTCCACCACTCAATCGTTTCCACTTCCTACGAGACCAGGGTACGTTTCAATATGACTTGTATGAATAGGCTTCACCTATTTTCACCAAACAACAAGTTTTTGGTCGGCAACAACACAGTATCTAGAAATCACCTGGTAGCTTTCCATTCTGCTAGCCAGTTCTATTTCAGATACAAGTCATAAGCAACCACACCTTCAGAATCAACTATTATGGTATCAACATTCTCTTCGCTTCCCTCCCTAAGACCAACCCTTCTCCTTAACTTTGTGACTGAAGCAATCCTGGAACGGCCATTTCTTGGTTTAGGCCAGGATTGTACAGATTGATCTCTCGAATCAAAAGTACTCCCGTGCAGTGCATTGTTTAAGGTTTAGATTCGTTTTTCATCCATACACCCAAATTTACCAAAAATCAGCAGAAACGGTTTTCACCCACAAACACTTTTGCACTTCTTTATTTTGTTATATTCTGGTGCTTCCATAGTTGTAGATTTAATCAAGCTCCTTATGGTGATAGATTTTTCTTCAATGGGGTATGTTATGTCTATATCTTGTTCTGCGATGAATCAGTCAAGTCTATAAGTTGCTCATGATTTTGTCGAGGTTGATCCCAAATAATCCTTCCAGTGACAAAATTGTTTCATTATTGGCCGATCCTTACATCTATTGGCACCAAAATCTGTTTGTTCTGCCATTTTCACCCCCTCGTTCTGCTACCTCCGATTTCTCATGTATCACTTTTTTACCTCCGGGGAGTCCGATGAATTTTGATACCTATGCTTCTTCGACCAGAGGCACAACTATTTTTTAGTAGGAGGGAAATACATGAATCAACTAAAAGATTCCATTTCCAAGTGTTGTTTACCTCTGTAGAGACTTCTGCAAACCAATTTCTTTCGAATGTCCTATAAGCAACAAGGAATCCAACTTTTTTTAACCACTCAAATCCAATCATAATATCAAAAATATTATATTAATTCAGAATCAATGATCTTCTGTTTAGATCTTAAGATACATACCAAGATAAATAAGATATAATCAAATCTGAAACTTCTTGAGAAAGATCAATCAAGATCAATAAATTAAATAATCAATGTTTGTTCTACAAGTTAAGTTTGTAAAAAAAAATAACTTGTCGATCTCACAAGATTTATGTTTATCAAAAATGAATTACTTGTTTGTCCCAGACAATCAAGTGAAGCAGATAATTAAGTCAAGATCAGATATATATAAGAACTTCAAATCTTCTAAGTCTTCAATCTTCTTAATATTCAATAGTAACAAGCCACACTTAATTCCAATAATGATTCATATCACGTAATGGAGTTTATTAACGTTAAAAAAATCATTATCTTATCAACAAATTCGGAATCACTCAAATCTGTTATAATTAAATCTCGAAAATATTGAGTTGCTTTATATTAAAATATAAATACCATGGAACAAACAAAAATTTATTTAGAAGACAACTATGATGTTAGTTCAACTACAAGTAATAAACACAAAAACAAGAGTGTGATACATAGTTTCCCACCAATGGTACTACTAGAGGTTTTGACCCCAAATAATTCTATAAACTAGTTAATAATGCTTTTATCTAAAATGTACCATGCTTTCCCATCTTTGTTAAATTAACTATCGAAACGACTCAAGGGTGTTGTGGATGAGTTTGTAGGAAGACAAGCTCCACTGTTATATTGTTCCGGCCAAGGTTTGTTTAAAAGATAAGAAAAGAAATTTCGAAACTTCTCAAAAATACTGAGTTAATGCAGTTTCCGAAATTAGATTATCCTTGATATTCGTTGGATTTTAACACATAAATATGTAACAAAAATATATCTAATGTTTGATAACTACCATGAACTACATGATCAGGACATATATTTCTGTACGTAAATGGTGACATTTCACGTAGGCGTGTATATAAATGGTGACATTTCACGTAGGGGTTGTTAGATCATAGCTCGGTCGACCTCGCATGCGTTTCTATCTCAAGCATGTTTGTCAATGTTAGTGACCAAACTATGAGTCTTGATTTCTAGTCTACATAGTTAAGTCTCGGACTAGGATATAAAAGTGTAGTTGATCTCAAGGACTTCATGGCGATTCATCATACAACGACGAAGATCTACTCAAGGAACCGTGGAACTTCATCAACAAAAAGGTATGTGGAGACTTGAACTTATCTATCACTCAAAAGTCTATCTCTTCTATCTCCTACTTCTTATGAGACAAAAGTCGTATGCTATATAGACTAGATCATACACATTTGATATTTCGAGCCGAGTATATCTCGCCTATCTATATCTCAAAATCATTTGTTGGTAAAGCGTTTCGCTTTGTTAGGGTTTATCTTCACCTAATGACGAAAGTCATAATTTTTCAATCACTTTGAAAATCGCTTTGACGAGAAATAGTGTAACAATTATATAACGTCCTCTAAGAATGTTTCAATGGTTGGAATGAGAGTTTAGGTCTATATAACCAATGATGGATATAAGCATTGTGTGGAAACACATATGTGCATAAGTCTTATTCCTTAATCCGAAGTTTGCGAACTTTGTTGATTGATAGAAACCGAAGGAATTGGCTTTGCCAAGTCCGCGAACTGACGGTTGCCGAGAATTTCTGCTGGGATTTTCCAAAAACTCGTTTGCATGTTTAGTCCGCGAACTCAGACCGCGAACCTAGTCCGCGAACTAACGGAAGTCTCCTTGCCGATATTTTCTGCTGAGTTTGGAAAACTCTGCCGGTTGTATTAAGTCCACGAACTTATTTGCATACTTGAGTGGGTTATGATCTAAAGATGTGCTTTGAACATGAAACTTAAATTACTAAGGAATGTAGTATGCAAACCGTGGCTATAAAGTTCATGAGACGATTCAATCGAATCGAATCATCTTTGTTTCAATTGTGTCTTGTGTAGTTACATAAGATCTCGTAGCAATTGAACAACTCTCTAACTAGTTCATTTGAGTAAATTGAACTAGTTATGGTGAAGAAGAACAAGGTTAATATGAAATGCTCATATGGTTGACCTTTTGGGTTACAATATTGAACCAACACACACGTACACGTTTGGGAACGGTTTTCACAAGCCCAGTAAAGGTATATCTCAAGTGTGTGTGACAAGCTAAGTTTTCGATCTAACAGTTGAGAAATATTAGCTTGAATCTAAATCAGGTTTTCATCTAACGATGAATATTGATTGATTTGTAACTAAGGAAAAACCCTGATTTGAAGACTATATATAGGAGACATCTAGCATTGGGCAAAAATAATCCCCACACGTATGGGTGATACAAGTGCGCTTGCTAGATTCGATTCTCCTCTAACCTTTGATTTTATTCTCTAAAACCAAGTTAACGACTTAAAGACTTCATTGGGATTGTGAAGCCAGACCGATACTACTTTTATCGTAGTTGTGTGATCTGATCTTGCATATTCTATCGTATGAGTACAATCTTATTGATTGGCTTGAGATCGTGAGAGTTCTCCGATAGGCAAGATAAAGAAGTCACAAACATCTTCGTCTCATTGTTTGTGATTCCTTGGCGTCCTCAAGTAAGATTGTTGAGAGGTGATTGATCAATCTAGGATGTTCTTCGGGAATATAAGACCGGATTATAAATTGTTTCTTGTTCACCTTGATTACATATCTTAAGACGAAACAAAACCTAGGGTTTTTCTGTGGAAGACAGATTTTCCTTTGATAGACTTTTCTGTGTGAGACAAATTTGTTTATTATCAAGTCTGCGACTTTGGGTTGCAGCAACTCTTGGTTGTGGGTGAGATCAGCTAAGGGAATCAAGTGCGCAATATCCTACTGGGATCAGAAGCGTAAGAGTACAACTGTACCTTGAATTAGTGGGAGACTGATTGGGGTTCAATTATAGTCCAGTCCGAAGTTAGCTTGGAGTAGGCTAGTGATGAGTGCTAAATAGTGCATATTTATATATATTTTTGTTGGCATTTAACTCATCTTTTGTGCATTAATTCTACATTTTATCCCATATTCTGTATTTTCATTGTTTTCAAGAATAAATATTTTTCTTACTTAATTTTTCATTTTTAGGTAACAAATAAAATCTGGATGAAGTGAGGAGCAAAAAGAGCAGAAAAGTAGTGAAAAGCCGGGAGGAATTACGCAAGGAAGCCGCGAAGAATGTTGTGCACAAGACCAAGAGGGTAGAAATGGGCTCAAGAAGGAGGAATTGTTCTTAAAGAAGTTATGGGCCTGGCATACCCAAGGCCCAAAACCCTTTCTCAAACCCATTTCCACTACCCAAGCCCGTATCGGATTTCAGCCGTCAGATTGAAGCATCTCAGCATCCTACGGTCGCTCCATCATCGCACATCAAACTCCGAAGCTCCCGCTTTACATCGCAACGCCGATCTCCATCTTGGGCCGTCCTTTTCGTTGCATTCCTCCATCCGACGGTCGCTACCCACAGCCTCCCATCTCATCGTTGGATCCACCTACCATCGTCACATCCTACGGATCAGCTCGCCAAACATCGAATCAGATGTTCCCGCTTCACACCCTAGCACCGATGCCTATACTACCACCCAAACACCTCCTTCTTCCCAAAACTTCATCTCCTTCACCCGACAGTTGCAGAGCTCTGCAACTCCACCACCTCCCCTCTCTGCCGCTGTCACTTCCGTCACCACCACCAGTTCCATCACTGCCACTACTATCTCTTCACCGACAACACCCCCATATCCCTAGCCTAGTTATTTTCTTCTCCTCACAACCTCTGAAACCCTAGGTTTTGGGGTGAGTAAAATAACTAGAAATTAGGGGACAATAGGAGCAGGAAGAGCATCAGAGGGACATCAAGAAGCATGGGTCGAGCAAATTTTGGAGATTGGAAGCTAAATTTTGGGTAATAAGTTAAACCCTAATTGTACTGTGTAGTGATATTTTTGGGGAAAATGTGTTGAAACCCTAATTTGTTAATTTGGGTATAAAAGGGAGGTGCTGTAGAATGAAAAACTTGTTCTTGGACTAGCCAAGTTTCCCCCTAATTGGGTTAGGTTTGATTTTAATTTCACTTTCAATTTTAACCATTTGCATATTTTTCTCCTTGTTCACTGTTAGTGTTAATGTCTTGATGTTTCATAGTTTGATGTTTAGTTAGCTCAATATTGTTAGTTTCATTGCACTGTTAATCTTTAATGTGTTAATGCTCCTGTTAGTTATAGTTAATGTGCATGTTCTGCTACTATTTTTCAATGTGTTCTGTGTATGTTCTCTGTTAATGTGCATGTTCTGTTTTGTCTTGTAAATGTTCTCATGTTGTTCATGTCATTCTTAGATGTATGAAATGTTCTAGGATAGAATTGAATCAAGGTAAACCACATTTTACTCTCACAGTGCATATCATGTATGCTTTGTAGTTAGGATAAAACTATGTGATATTACCACAACTCATACCTATTTGATATTGTCAAATTCTCTGACTAATTGTGCTTTAGTCAGACATTTAGTGCTTAGGATTGACACTTTAGTTGTGATTCAACTGTCCATTGGTGAAACACCCTAGGTAAAAGGCAGGATTGAACCTTTACCTTTACCTGCTTTAGGGAAGAATTGGCATGATCAGTTGAGTTCATCCTCTTGTCCTCACTGTTTTGTTCTTATTTTGTTCTTTTTCATGTTTAGACTCATTCCATTGTTTATTGTTTTCTTTCTTTCATTTGCTATTTTCATCACCACCCTGCCCTGGGCCTTAGGCCTTGGTTCAATTTGATTTGTCCCTTATTTTTGCCTCTGCCACTCTGCTGCCACTTCTTCTCCTGCTGCAGCTCCATTCTGCTGCACCACTTCTGTTGCTGCTGCAGCTTCTTCTGCTGTAGCTGCTGTTGCCTCCTGCATATGAGCCTCTGCAGCTGCTGCTGCCAATCCACTTCTCTGGGCTGTTGCATTGCTGCTGATTGCTTTGCTCTCCACAGCTCACTTCCAAAAGCCCAGAGCACAATTTGAGCCCAACTGTAAGACCAAAACCAAAGCCCAGTTCATTAAGGCCCAAGTCAAATTCATTGTTAAGGCCCACCCAATTCATAAGTGAACAACTGAGCACAAGACTCAGTTCACTGTAAGGCCAGAGCCTAGTGAACTGCTAAGCCCAATTCATTCAAAGGGCATTCAAACCCATTAGTACTCAAAGCCCAATCTAAGCCAAAAGGCTTCTAAGTCCAAAGCAAACTAGAAACCCAATTAGCTAAAACACTTCCGAAACACACCCGATCTCTGTGGATCGACCCGTACTTGCACGAGCTACAACTGACGACCGTGCACTTGCGGTATTACTGTAGGCCCGTTTTATCGCTCATTTTATACACTCTCCGGCCCACCAAGTTTTTGGCGCCGTTGCCGGGGATTGGTGCTGTGTTTTATCTGTGTTTTTTAGCTATTTTGTATTTCATTTCATAGCATTTGCATCTGCATCTGCTTCATTTCATTTGCTGTTGGACCTGCTGTTCTGAACCTGTTTTTCCTCTGCTGGGACGCCACCAAGGAAAAGAACCAAAACCCAACTGGGTTTTTGCAACAATATCAGAGCAGCTGGGCTGTGCTAAAAAGGTAAGCCTAAACCCATTAATTGAGAGAACCCAACCTGTGGGCTTCCAATTTTTTAATTGTGGGCTTGTAATAATTAACCCAATTTTTTGGGCTTTTTATTTTTCTATTTTGGGTTTGTAATAATTATTTTTGGGCTTGTTGTTTAATTTGTGGGCTTGTATTTATTTTGTGTGGGCTTGTTTAAATTTTTCCATTGGACTTGTATTTTGGACTCTGGGTTTAAACCCAGCTGATAACCGATTGTGGGCCGCAGCCTTCCTTCCATTTCATAGAGGCTTGCACAGTGGGCTTGCTCCCATTCAAAAACCAAATTTTCTTAATTTTATTTTAATTTTTTTCTATTTTCTTAAAAAAAAAAAAAAAAAAAAAAAAAAAAAAAAAATTTAAAATTTCTACTTTGCTCCCAATTTTAAAACCAAATTTTTACTTGCTCCCATCTTAAACCAAATTTTTATTTTTACTCCCAATTTTAAACCAAATTTTCAAATATATCCCACCAAAACCAAATTTTCCCAAAAATCCAAACCCTTTAAAAACCAAATTCTGAGCTTTGTAAACTCTTTACTTAGCCTTTGAGCCCAATCATGTATAGATCTTTTTCTACAGTTGGGGAATACAACAAATCCCTTAGAGAACTTGCGTGTGGACAAACTTCACGTTATGCACCTCCCATAGACCATGATGTCAATAGTCATAGGAATTATTATGGACATTTTCAAAGTCCCGAGCCTCAATACATGAACCCTAATGACTATTCACACATGCATCGTTTGCCACAACGTGAAAATGAACATTTTGCTATGCCTCACTCACACAATCATCTTGTGGATCAATTAGAAGCTCGAATCGCAGCTTTAGAAATGCAATCACATGAGGAATCTGTCACATCTAATTTTCTTAGGCAACCTGAAATCTATGCATGTCCCGCATGTGGTAGTTTAGACCACCCTGTTGAGCATTGTCATATTTTGCATAATTTTAGGCAATCAAGAGAAAATCCAATGTATGAAATGCCCATGAATTGTGAGAATGGTAGTCATTGGGACCATAATCAATCCTTTGAGGGTTGCGATCAATATTTTGTAGACCCTAATGACCATGCATACATGTACCATTCACCACAATTTGAACATGAAGAATTTTGTACTCCCATGAATTTAGACTCCACCACAGAAGCTTTAAGACTTAGTGAGCAAAACTTCGATAGATCTACATCACGAATTCAGGCATATTTAGATCAGATTTTGCTTCACCTACAAAAGGAGGAAATTCATGAGGAAATGTATGTTGTCCCTAATGAAGTGTCTAGTCCCATTCATGTAAATGATGTTGAATATGAACCTAATTTAGAGGAACATGAATTGACTAACGACACCACCACTGTTAATGAGGACCAATATGCATGCTACCATGATGATGATTATGATGATTATGATGATGTGTTAGAAGAACATGAAAATATTGTGGAACCTGTTGGTTCAATAACATATGGCTTCTCGCCCTCGACCTTCATGAATGTTGTTTTTTCTGATACTCATGGTAATTCATATGATTTTGATATTGACATGGGATTCGTACAATTATTCTGTGAAGATGAGCATGACATAGGAATAGTTGAATCTTCTGTAGACACTAATATGCATGAAAATATATTTGATGTGTCTGATTCTCTACCTAGGTCACATTGTGATATTTCTCCTGATTTGCCGATGCATGAGAATAAATTTGTTGATGATGTTGATGACTCTGATTGTGATCTTGCCAATGTGTTTGATGATTGTGAGCATGTGACATGTGTAGATGAGTTAGAAGATTTTGATTTGATTGATAATGATATGCCTATTCTTCTACCTAAGTCACAATCTGATGGCCTTCCACCCAACCTAGATTTGGTTTGTACCAATATTATAAAACCAATTTCTCTGAGAATGCCCAACCTAGGTTTGGAACTGTGTGCTTCCCAAGTCCTCTTGGACTATTTTGCTTCCAAATATAATACATTTGAGGAACCACAGTTGGAAATAGCATGTTTGCCCGTCCCTAGCACAGTTCACTTTGAGCTAGACCTTGTACATGATGAACCCCCAAAACTGCGAGATTTTTTTTCAAAATTATATCTTCTGTAAAATCCAGGTTTGGGGGTAGCTCATTTTGTTTCACAGTTTCACTTGCGTTTCTATCATATTATTATTGTATGAAGCTGTTGAAATGTCTACACTTTTTTTTGGGTTGATCCTCAACTCTTTAGATTGTTAGTGTATGGTGAATTTTTGTGTATATAATCCAGTAGATAAAATTTTAAAAACCTTTTTGTTCCTTTTGTTATATTTTGATAATCCAATATGATCTCGGCTGAAATATGTTGGATTTTTGCCTTGAATAAACGGAGTTTTAATTCTGCTTTCGCCGAAATCGGGTATTCTCTCTCCTTTTACTCTACTCAGCATGTCCCTTTCCATATGTTGCATTTTAATTCTTTCCATATTTTGAAACATTGAGGACAATGTTTAGTTTAGGTTTGGGGGTATGGAATGGATACCATGATAATATGCTATAATTGAAAACGAACTCCTTCTTCTTTTTGAAAAAATCGAAAAAATTAAAAAAAAAAAAAAAAAAAAAAAAAAAAAAAAAAAAAATGAAAAAAAACATAAAAATGGAGCTCATTTACCTTGAAATGTTGACTCTTGTGCAAATATGTATTTTATTAGGAGTCTTAGTCTAGATATTTAGGCACCCTGATTCTAGCACAATTCACATAGTGATAAGAAATTTGCACGCGCACGATCTACCAATACATGTATGGCCTCGATCTTCAAGGTGTTGGATAGGAAGTTGCCAATCACTTTAGAATACTGAACGAAACTTGACTAGCTTGTTCTTTGGTTGGTTGGGATAGAAGGTGGAGGTTACATTAAGAAAGACAACCATCGAATTTAACTGGGTGCATCAAAAAGGGCTACCTCTTGCAAAGTGTCATGTAATCTTTTGTTTCCTTTTGTATATGTATCAAAAGTGTTTCCTTGTTCAAAAAAAAAAAAAAAAAAAAAAAAAAAAAAAAAAAAAAAAAACGATGTATATATTCAGAAAAAAAAAAAAAAAAAAAAAAAAAAAATTCAAGTATTTATCAATTCCATCATCTCTTGTTCCAAAAATAAAAGAGAATAGTCAATGTAAATAAGAGTCATGTAAATAGTCATCTTTTGTTGTTTCATTGTAATAAGCAAGGAGGGTGTATGCCATTGATGTACAACGCGAGTAATTGTGAAATACCTCCAACTCATTCACAATTCTCGTAAAGTCCGGACAGCTAGCTAGATTTCGACCTCAGTTCTTAGCCTGAGAAACTATCTCTTGGTGATTAGTAGTCATAACTTCAGATCTTTCTTTACACATGTGTAGATACACTTTACACTCTTATCACATGTCTTTATTTGTTATCAGTGCTAGGATTGTGCCTTCGATAGCTAGATTGACATCTCCATTTTGCTGTGAGCTTAAACTGTTTTGCACATGTCACATTTGACGGAATATGAGCTTATATTTTGTCCTTAGGTTTTGTAGGCACACCTCTGGTAAACCTTCACGAGACTTCAACTCGTCCACTAGGGACACTTAGTGGTTTAAAAGGCTTAGTGCATACGCTAAATGCATTCGAGAGACCAGCGACAGCGGTATAGTTAGGATTTCCTTAGTTTTGTTTTACTTGAGGACAAGTAAAATTCAGGTTTGGGGGTATTTGATGAGTGCCAAATATTGTATATATTTATCCCTTTTTGTTGGCATTTAACTCATCTTTTATGCATTAATTATACATTTTATCCCATATTCTGTATTTTCATTGTTTTCAAGAATAAATATTTTTATTAATTAATTTTGCATTTTTAGGTAATAAATAAAGTCTGGATGACTTGCGGAGCAAAAAGAGCAGAAAAGTAGTGAAAAGCCGGGAGAAATCACGCAAGGAAGCCGCGAAGAATGGTGCGCACAACCTCATTTTCTACACACAAAAGCGCCTCCGTTCTCAGCCATCAGATCAGTTCTCAGAAGCATCCGACGGTCGCTCCTTCATAGAGCATCAAAATCGGAAGTCTCTGCCAAGCACCACAGCGCTGAAATTCCAAGCCTTCAGATTAGATGGTAGTTGAATCCAACGGTCGCTCCTATGCCTGTGCATCAAATCCCGATGATTCCGCCTTACACTACAGTACCTAACTCCATCTGGTGCCGTTAACTTCGTTGCACCTCAGAATCCGACGGTCGCTTCACACATCCTTCCATCTATCCGTTCGATTCCACTCAGAACCAATGATCCAACATCTCAGATTCGCCAACATCTAAACTTGAGGTCTCCGCCTCACACCCTAGCACCGATGCCTATACTACCACCCAAACACCTCCTTCTTCCCAAAACTTCATCTCCTTCACCCGACAGTTGCAGAGCTCTGCAACTCCACCACCTCCCCTCTCTGCCGCTGTCACTTCCGTCACCACCACCAGTTCCATCACTGCCACTACTATCTCTTCACCGACAACACCCCCATATCCCTAGCCTAGTTATTTTCTTCTCCTCACAACCTCTGAAACCCTAGGTTTTGGGGTGAGTAAAATAACTAGAAATTAGGGGACAATAGGAGCAGGAAGAGCATCAGAGGGACATCAAGAAGCATGGGTCGAGCAAATTTTGGAGATTGGAAGCTAAATTTTGGGTAATAAGTTAAACCCTAATTGTACTGTGTAGTGATATTTTTGGGGAAAATGTGTTGAAACCCTAATTTGTTAATTTGGGTATAAAAGGGAGGTGCTGTAGAATGAAAAACTTGTTCTTGGACTAGCCAAGTTTCCCCCTAATTGGGTTAGGTTTGATTTTAATTTCACTTTCAATTTTAACCATTTGCATATTTTTCTCCTTGTTCACTGTTAGTGTTAATGTCTTGATGTTTCATAGTTTGATGTTTAGTTAGCTCAATATTGTTAGTTTCATTGCACTGTTAATCTTTAATGTGTTAATGCTCCTGTTAGTTATAGTTAATGTGCATGTTCTGCTACTATTTTTCAATGTGTTCTGTGTATGTTCTCTGTTAATGTGCATGTTCTGTTTTGTCTTGTAAATGTTCTCATGTTGTTCATGTCATTCTTAGATGTATGAAATGTTCTAGGATAGAATTGAATCAAGGTAAACCACATTTTACTCTCACAGTGCATATCATGTATGCTTTGTAGTTAGGATAAAACTATGTGATATTACCACAACTCATACCTATTTGATATTGTCAAATTCTCTGACTAATTGTGCTTTAGTCAGACATTTAGTGCTTAGGATTGACACTTTAGTTGTGATTCAACTGTCCATTGGTGAAACACCCTAGGTAAAAGGCAGGATTGAACCTTTACCTTTACCTGCTTTAGGGAAGAATTGGCATGATCAGTTGAGTTCATCCTCTTGTCCTCACTGTTTTGTTCTTATTTTGTTCTTTTTCATGTTTAGACTCATTCCATTGTTTATTGTTTTCTTTCTTTCATTTGCTATTTTCATCACCACCCTGCCCTGGGCCTTAGGCCTTGGTTCAATTTGATTTGTCCCTTATTTTTGCCTCTGCCACTCTGCTGCCACTTCTTCTCCTGCTGCAGCTCCATTCTGCTGCACCACTTCTGTTGCTGCTGCAGCTTCTTCTGCTGTAGCTGCTGTTGCCTCCTGCATATGAGCCTCTGCAGCTGCTGCTGCCAATCCACTTCTCTGGGCTGTTGCATTGCTGCTGATTGCTTTGCTCTCCACAGCTCACTTCCAAAAGCCCAGAGCACAATTTGAGCCCAACTGTAAGACCAAAACCAAAGCCCAGTTCATTAAGGCCCAAGTCAAATTCATTGTTAAGGCCCAGCCCAATTCATAAGTGAACAACTGAGCACAAGACTCAGTTCACTGTAAGGCCAGAGCCTAGTGAACTGCTAAGCCCAATTCATTCAAAGGGCATTCAAACCCATTAGTACTCAAAGCCCAATCTAAGCCAAAAGGCTTCTAAGTCCAAAGCAAACTAGAAACCCAATTAGCTAAAACACTTCCGAAACACACCCGATCTCTGTGGATCGACCCGTACTTGCACGAGCTACAACTGACGACCGTGCACTTGCGGTATTACTGTAGGCCCGTTTTTATCGCATCATTTTTATACACTCTTCCGGGTCCACCAGCTAGTGTCTGTAGAGGATTAATACAGTGTGTATTCAATATGGACTAGGTCCCGGGGTTTTTCTGCATTTGCGGTTTCCTCGTTAACAAAATTCTGGTGTCTGTGTTATTTCATTTTCCGCATTATATTGTTTATCTTTATAATTGAAATAATACAGGTTTTGCGTTAAAGGTTAATCGATTGGAGATCCGACCTTGTGGTTGTCGATTTCATTGATTAACACTTGGACATTGGTATTTGGTACCTGATGTTATTTTTCAATAATGTTGTAGTAAGATGATTAGTTCACTCAGATTTGTTAAGAATTTGTTTAAGACTTAATAAAGAAAATAAGGAAAAATATATATACACAATTTGTCACAAGATGAAGAGACGCTGAGAAGCGGGATTCCACTACTTTTCTTATTGTTATGGTTCAGTCATTAACTCTAGACAATATAGCTCAAACAAAAGAAGTTGTGACTCTAGTTCTTTGCCAAAAATAGATTTCGTAAAATATTATTTGTAAGTTAAAAGCATGACGCATCTAAAGTATTGAGAACTAAGCATGCAGCATCTAACAAAATAACAAATAATTAATAGAAATCATAAAGCAATTAAATCTATGCAAAAAGTCAATAAAAGAATTAATTTATTTACCACAATCATGAAAAGTTGCTTCCTCCGTTGTCCCAGTGATGGGTTCTAGCTCCACATGGTAAAAACACGCTCACAAATAATTTTCCATAGCTCAAAAAGGTGTTTTATTGAAGAAAATGTATAAAGCAGTGTGTTTGTAACAGTTATAATTGTTACAAAACCCACTGTTACAGAGAACCCTAACAGAACTGTTGCGAACTCAAAATAATTGTTGGAAAAATTGTTACAAAGTTATTGAGTTTGAAAGTATAGGTCACGGTTTCTGCGACTGTCCAAGTAGGTCTTATGTTCTTCAGCTCGTCTTCTTCACCAGCAGCAGAGAAGATTCCCTGCAACTTCTCCTGCAGCTCCGACGTCTCCTATGCTTAACCCCAGACTCTCCATCCCCCGATACAACTCCTCAGAACTCTATATATACTCGATAGGACTTGACATGACCACATTAACTCCATAAATCTTCACAATAACTCGCAGTTAAGAAAATATATTCTCGGGTTGTTTTCTTTCCTTTTTTGCCTACGCCATGCATCTGCAGATGTCAATTATGCGTATAATATATCCATAATGCCTCTGTTGTGACTCAACATACTCCAACCACACACAGAACACATTACGAACACATTGTAACTCAAACAGAACCCGTGAAGAACTCGTGTCCTCTGTTTGCTTCACCCCAACGATCCAGCCCAAGTTTGTCGAAACAAAACACCTTACCACCCCTGTTTAACCATAGAAGGTGATTACAACTCCATGGGGCGATTAAATCTCGCCAATTCTCCCGGAAATTTCTAACAGAAATATCGTGTTTTCTAACTTCTTCCCTGTTTTCTTTAATGTAATTATCCAACCCAAATTCGTTGATTCTGACGACCATACCATGCTTTTTTAGTCCATTCAAGTCTAGACCAACGAATTTCTCCAATTAAATCTCCTTAGAAATTTCCCAGAGATCGAACCCTAAAATATGTTCTTCGCTGCAACTATTCCGAAGATGACCTCCCCTTATCCTATACGGGTCTGCCAATAGTAGTTTCCCTGGAAATGGGTTACTCCTTAGTAATTGAGATGCCCCTTAACCAACACTGAGAGTCTGAATAACAAGTTTCTTGCGGGCGCCTTAACCACTTTTTCGAGCCGAATTTTCCAAAAATGTTTATTTCCCAAAAAGGCCTACAAACACATAAAACACCAAAATTAGTACAAAATCGAGTGCCAACAATATATAGTATTGAGAACAAATTAGACACAAAATGTGTCTATCAAATACCCCCAAACTTATTATTTGCTAGTCCTCGAGCAAAACTAATAAAAAAATAAAACCGAGTTAATCTCGGGAGGGTTTACCAGAGGTGTACCCACAAAACCTTTACTCTAAACCCTAGCTATCTATGCAGAACCTTGGAAGGAACTAAATAATCTCCTTGGTTGGAATACAATCATTGACTATAGGAGGAAGTACCATGATGCGAAATTCCAATTGTTGTATACGAGTTTGCACTCAAGCATACTAAAATTCACATAAAGTGACAGAGCTCTACTCAGATAGTTTCTGGACATCATAAACCGGAGTCAACCAATCACATGGATAGATTAAGAAGATGGATGTAGAGAAAAACGTGGATGATGTTGACTAAGGTGAACCTATCCTAATGGACTGAGATATTGGTCTGGACTAGTATCAACATACTGGCATATACAAGGGAACCAGTGGTCGATAATCCTAACTCTAGGTCAACTCAGCTGGCATATACAAGGGTACCAGTGGTAGACTTTATTGTATTTATTCTGGTTGGTCTGGTCTCAAATTTTTTTTATCTCAGTCACTCTATTTCACCCTAGCAATGGTAAAAAGAAGAAATAAAAAGAAGTGATCAGGATTCTTTCGATGTTTCCATCACGAGGATATGACAAAACTACCATGTTTTCTTTTTTCTAAAACCTGAGCTCTGTGCTTTTATGAATAGACTCTTTAGATGTTTCCATCTAATCAGATTGGTTCCTCAACTCCTACAACCAAAATGCTTCCATCCACTTAGACTGGTTAGTGCCCATCCTTAATAAACATAAATTTCTAGGCTCTGGAGTTTATTTATTGCAACTAAAAAGAAGTTTCTTCCCCACCCCCAAACTTAAATCTAACATTGTCCTCAATGTTCTAACGATAAAATTAAAAACATGAACAAGGAGAAACTATTACCACTTGAGGGAAAAGAAATAAGGAAGAATATTACCGTGTCGCATGAAAATGGGTTACCTCCCAAGAAGTGCTAAGTTTAAAGTCTTCATCCATACATTGGAAGAATTAGTCACCTCGTAGAATCATATAGCAGCAGCCAGAATAATTGTGGGTCATCTGGATCAAAAAGTATTACCCACAAGAAGAGGAAACTGCAACAGACCAAGAAGATACCGAACATACCCTTGCTTAAGACAACTACATCTAGTTGTGGTTCAGGTTCAGGCTCTATAAAAGGGTCTAAATAAAAGGTTTTCATCGGTTGGATTTCCTCAAAGCTAAGATCCGGTTCAGGTATTAGAGTCTGGAAAAACTCAAATAAAAACTTCGAAGTACGTAATAATAACCTAAATAACTGCGGATCCTTAAAGTCAATCAGGTTTGACTCACACAATTGACCACGATGAAAGTGGTGGTCTTCCTTAAGAAAATGTGTCGACCTTAATATCCTAAAGTAATTATGTTTAGTCTCAAAACTTAATAACCGACACATCTGACAATCATATGTTCCCACAATTGGTTGAAAAGTTTTTGGTGGGAAAACAAAGTCAATCTTGGTATCATAGCCTGGGTTAACCACATCAACCAGAGGATGGGTTTCTAACAACTGAGCTTCTTTCTGGACATCATTAGGTTCGGGAAAACATGTATGAAGATAATCTTGTAAGATGGTTGAGGCATAAATGTCAAGTCCTACACGAGGGAACTTTCTAAGAGTTAAAGCACATGGAGAATGATAATCACCCCCAAACTTAGAGTTTTCTGTGTCTCTAAAAAGACTAGTCACAACATCCCTAATTTCTAGGTCATCAGATTCCTGGAAATGGTCAATTGATTCTTCTAAGTTGGGTTCATCCTCACTCATTTCTACGAGTTTATCATCTTCTAAGACTAGTGTTTCTAAATCGCTAGATTCTAAAACAGTATTCTCAGGGTAAACTCTTTCCTCTAAACCATCATCACAATCATATAAAGGATTATCAGCGGAATTTTCTAGTAAAGGCTCATTAACTAAGGTGTTAATCATAATAACTTCCTCTGATTCACTGATAGGCACATCAAATAATGGATTATCCAACACACTACAGGCTAATTGATCATGAACTGCATCGTCTAAAACGGTGGTATCTCTAGTCAAATCCTCATCCTTTTGAATAGGTGAATAATTATTAAAATTATTTGGATTTGAACTAGAAACAACACTATCATTATAAAGCTCAATTGGAGTAACAAATTCCTGATCACTATGCCTACATATTTCATGTTCTTCATCAATACTATCCTCATCATAGTCATCATTATTATAACATGAAAATGATCGAACCTCATCTAAACAAGTTGTGTCACCAATTCTAACCTCTTCATCTTCATCATTATAAACATTATCCTCATTTTCACGGGTGAGATAGGAAAGAATATATTGGCAATCACGAGTAATTCGAGCAGTTCTTTCTTCCGTCTCTAATTTATGCATACGTGTTAACTCAGCAAACTCACGTGTTGACTCATTTAACTTACATGTTGACTCAGCTAACTTCCTGAGGTTATCTTCTAAAGAAGGTTCACTCACCGTTAAAGTTCTTTCGTCCATAACTAAGTCATCTGCGTCCGCTAACTTATGTGTCGACTCAAGTAAGTTACGCATTGACTCAAGTATCTTACGTGCTTCATCTAGAGGAGAGGAATTATAAGAATCTTGCTCGCATGACTGGTATGCATGTGGATAGTAATTTGGCTCACCATGGTATGACCCATATCTTTCAAAAGGATGGCGTTCCCAACCACTATTCACACTCTGGTCATAATAGGAATAATGTTCATACTGCTCAGTCGGATACTCATTGTATTGGCTATTATAATACCAGTTCGACATCCTAACTGCAAGGGAATTCTAAACAAACACAAAGAAGGCTGACTCGACCACAACAAGCCTAATTTATCTAGCAAAGAAAAAGCATGATGGCTCCACTTAGATTGTTTCTAGACCAGCTTCTAATCCTTCGAAAGGGAATTCGTTACAATTTAATCAAACCCCTCTAGAATCAATCTGAGTCAAAGTAAGTTGAATAGAGGCGAGGGAAGATGCGTGGAGCTTTGATACCCAAGTCCTCACCGCATTACAAGGCGGCGCAGTCACGCATTCAACTCACAGAAACCATCATGAACTTTGAAGTATTCTTAAAAGAGTAACCAATATTTTTCGAATGACTTTCCTATCAAGCTCGTTACCCTATCGGTCCCATTCTAGTCAGTAGTTTAAGCTTAGGTTTGCATAGGTTACGTGTTCCTAAGACGGGCAAGAAGGAAACGGTGATGAAATCCGAGTCCTTATCTTGATTTGGCCAGGCCTTGCCCTTTACTAGAAAATTAAATCCGATTTCAGGTCCTCAACATATATGCATATAAAATCATCCAGTAAACCCGCTGACAGGGGATTCGCGGGTGTTTATAATTCTTAACTCACATTCCAGACGGGGGATGAACCGTTGAAGTCGACTCGGGCCACAACTCCATGTCGTGTACGAACACGAGGGGCCGAGACGATATCGTAATCGTCGTCCTTCTCTGCGCACAGTTTATATTTAAAATTACCCTTCCGTAGGGTTTACAAAAAATAAAGTCCCAAAGTTCAATGTCCGAAAATAAAAATAATGTCCAAAAATAAAAAATTACAAAAATAAAAATCTTAATTACAGTTTCTAAAAAATAGAATAGAATAGAATATCTATATACAAAAATTTTCTTCTTCACTCCTTTTGGATTCCTCCTCTTTTCTTCTTTGGCTTCGCTTTTGTTTGCATCACTTCTCCCCTTTTCTTTAGCTAAGTTCCAAATCTGAAAGCAAACAAGAAATACCAAAAGGCGTAAAAAGGAACAAATAAAAAAAAACCTAAAAACAAATTTATAAAAAAATCCGCGTCGGCGACGCCAAAAATTGATGGTATTTTTCAATGATGTTATAGTAAGATGATTCGTTCACTCAGATTTGTTGAGAATTTATTTTAAGACTTAGTAAAGAAAATAAGGAAAAATATATATACACAATTTGTCACAAGATGAAGAGACGCTGAGACGCGGGATTCCACTACTTTTCATATTGTTATGGTTCAGTCATTAACTCTAGACAATATAGCTCAAACAAAAGAAGTTGTGACTCTAGTTCTTTGCCAAAAATAGATTTCGTAAAATATTATTTGTAAGTTAAAAGCATGACTCATCTAAAGTTTTTAGAACTAAGCATGCGGCATCTAACAAAATAACAAATAATTAATAGAAATCACAAAGCAATTAAATCTATGCAAAAATTCAATAAAAGAATTAATTCATTTACCACAATCATGAAAAGTTGCTTCCTCCGTTCTAGCTCCACATGGTAAAAACACGCTCAAAATAATTTTCCATAGCTCAAAAAAGTGTTTTATTGAAGAAAATGTATAAAGCAGTGTGTTTGTAACAATTATAATTGTTACCAAGACCGCTGTTACAGAGAATCCTAATAGAACTGTTGCGAACTCAAAATAATTGTTGGAAAAATTGTTACAAAGTTATTGAGTTTGAAAGTATGGTCACGGTTTCTGCGACTGTCCAAGTAGGTCTTATGTTCTTCAGCTCATCTTCTTCACCAGCAGCAGAGAAGATTCCCTGCAACTTCTCCTGCAGCTCCGACGTCTCCTCTTCTTAACCTCAAACTCGCCATCCCCCGATACAACTCCTCAGAACTCTATATATACTCGACAGGACCACATTAACTCCATAAATCTTCACAATAACTCGAATTTAAGAAAATATATTCTCGGGTTGTTTTCTTTCCTTTCTTGCCTACGCCATGCATCCGCAGCTGTCAATTATGCGTATAATATCTCCACAATGCCTCTGTTGTGACTCAACATACTCCAAACACACACGAACACATTACGAATACACTGTAACTCAAACAGAACCCGTGAAGAACTCGTGTCCTCTGTTTGCTTCCCCCAACGATCCAGCCCAAGTTTGTCAAAACAAAACACCTTACCACCCCTGTTTAACCGTAGAAGGGTGATTACAATTCCATGGGGCGATTAAATCTCGCCAATTCTCCCGGAAATTTCTAACATAAATATCGTGTTTTCTAACTTCTTCCCTGTTTTCTTCAATGTGATTATCCAGCCCAAATTCGTTGATTCCGACGACCATGCCATGCTTTTTTAGTCCATTCAAGTCCAAACCAACGAATTTCTCCAATTAAATCTCCTCAGAAATTTCCCAGAGATCGAACCCTAAAATATGTTCTTCGCTGCAACTATTCCCGCCAAAATCTGAAATTCAAATTAAGAAGATGACCTCCCCTTATCCTATACGGGTCTGCCAATAATAATTTCCCCAGAAATGGGTTACCCCTTAGTAATTGAGGTGCCCCTTAACCAACACTGAGAGTTCGAATAACAAGTGTCTTGCGGGCGCCTTAACCACCTTTTCGAGCCGAATTTTCCAAAAATGTTTATTTCCCAAAAATGCCTACAAACACATAAAACACCAAAATTAGTACAAAATCGAGTGCCAACTATATGTAGTATTGAGAAAATATTAGACACAAAATGTGTCTATCAGTACCGTCCAAGTTATTCCTTGTATTTGATAAAGACTCGCTATTGTTTTTAGCTTGAGTAAAAATCAAATCAAGAGAGAGATATTAACTCCTTGAGATACTTTTATCTAGATTGAGTCTGACTGTCTAGTTGATTCTCTATCAAAGTATTTTGGAGTTAGTCCATACAGATTGCTAAGCGAAATATTGGGTGGTGTTGCTAGACCCCTGCTTTTTCAATTGGTATCAGAGCAGGCAAACACGTTAAAGACCTTATAAGTCTGTGTTTGTAGCGATCTGATTATGGACGAGTCTATCTCTAATAACGTACCAGTTCAGAAATTACCAGATGATTCTAAAAGCTTGGATTTACCTGAGAGAACTGTCACATCTAAGTCAATATCTAGACATTCTCTTGATGTAAAAACTGTTGATTGGGAAACTCTCCTAGAAAAACAGTTGGATGAACTTTCTGATGAAGGTGATTCAGATATTGATAGAGATGTTGATGAGGAAGTCTCAGAGTATGTTAATTTTTTGGATTCATGGAAAATGAAGAAGATTACAACTTCTCATGTCTTACCTCTTCTGATTCCTCTCTGTCAAAAAAACAATAAATTGAGAAGATGTTACGCAGGTGTTTATTTTTCGAATCGTTCTTGTGAATCGATCCTCAAGGATTCTGAGGAAAACCTACGTATGAAGTCACTTGAATATGATAATCTTTATCCAAATTAATTTTTGTTGGAAGATAAATGTACAGAATCTGAAGCAAGGTTTAACTCCCAGCAAACAAGTTTTGACGACAAAGAAAGCGCTCGAGAAAAACGCCTTGAGGCTGATTTAGCTGTTGCTCTTGATAAAATCAAGATGTTGGAAGATGAATTGAAAAAGTTCAATACTAGTTCAATCAAATTAACCACTATGCTAGGAGCAAGTAAAAATCATCGTGATACACGAGGATTGGGCTATAAGGGAATAGATGCTCCAAGTACTAGCAAAGAGGTAAAATTTGTCAAGGATAGTGATTCTTCTCAACAAAAGGTTTCCACTGATGGAAAAAGTGAAATACCTTCACCGGAAGTTAAGATTCAAAAGATAAAAGTTTATCAACCTCCAAAGTTAGCACACACTGATCGAGGTAAGAACATTCCCTATATTTGCTACTATTGCGGAAATAAAGGCCACCTGGAAAGGAGATGTCGTTTCCGTATAAGGAATGAGAAACTTCATGATGTTCTTGTTTGGGCATCACAAGAAGTTGTGAATCCAAGATCATACGTTAAGACTGATCCTCTTAATGTTACAGGTTGTAATTGTCCAACCTTTAGGCAAAGGAATCAGTGCTATGATAAACCTAGATTTTCCTATAAACGTCGCACGAATCCTTTTCACAATCGTAATGGTTATCAAAAGGATAACTTCGTAAAGACAAAGACAAGATCTGATGCTCCCAATTGGAGAAAGACTAACTTGCAAAAGAATAGTCAACCCGATTCTCTTCCGAGAATTCTAGAAGAGAGTGATGGGAAGAAGGTTCCGACAGTTCCTAAACGCACTCAGAAGTGGATACCGAAGAAATACAATGATGTTTTGAGTGTGAAAAGGAATGATCTTCCAGAAAACTCCATGACTATGGAAAATGAAGTATCCATGATGTTGGAACTTAACAAGTTTTTTGGAAAAATGGAATTGGATGTGAAAGGTTCTAAAAGTGATCTCTTTCATGATAATCCAAAGGTCACTTGTGGTGAGAAAGACTTTGTTCACCCCAACGCAACTTGATTATGTTGGAAGTGCATCATCATCAAGGAATGCCCTGCTTTGTATACGGTGAGGGAAGCACAGAAATTGGGGCACACAGATTATGTTCGGTAAGACGGTAGAATTCAATTGGATTCATCTGAAAAGGTATATCTATAAACTTGAACAAGATTTGTAACTTTATTTGCTTAGAGAACTTATAATGATTCACATACCTTTTTTATCGTTCTTTTCTACCTAACTGGATCCGTGTTTAAGGTTCTTAAATGTTTAGGTTTGAAAATAACAGTTCGGGATGTTTGGACTACATGGTACACCTACCAGGTATGCGTAGCATATTTTAAAATCAAAATCCAGGGATTTAAGTTCGCGTACTTGAAAATTCGTTTGCAAACCCGTATGCATACTTGACGTCGATATTCGGTAAACCTTTTTTGGACGTATCTTCTTCGTTCGAACTCGGAATGACCTCATTCGTTTTGCATTCTCTTTCTCTTTGAATTCTCTTCAAAATAGAGATGAGAAACTTTAAATTTGGATGAGTTAAGATTGGTATTTGTCCTGTCTCTTGTTTTTGAGTGTTTTGCTCCGTTTTGTTGCACTTGTTCCACTTCTTGGACTTGGGAACTTGGATTCTTGGAGTACTACTCTTCTAAGATAATTTGTAGCTTTTACAAGAATGTTGTTGGTGAATCAAAAAGAAGGAAGTTCAATAATGTAAAGTAGTACGCAGTGCTATGGAATTCTTGAATGTTCACAATCATCCTTTGTGAACTGTAGTGCATAGTCGTTATTGACTTTGTATGTTCTTCTTTGATTAAGAAAATCTTTTTATACGCCTTTGGTAGATATTATTAGTATAAATCCATGCGGAAAAGATTGATTCTACCCTATAAGGACAAATCATCTTGTATGTGCATTACGAGTTTGTCTTGTTGCTAACTTCTTATGAGAATTTATTCTTATTTTTGAGAAGGATTACTAGAGTTTGGAATAGCCATTATTGTGATTACACATTTCTATGTCCAATGGTTTCATCTTCTTGTTTTTAGATTTATTGGGTTAAATTCTAAAAATATTTGGAGGATGATGTTATTGCAGTATTAATCTGTTTGATTTTGAGATATTTCAATATTTTTATGGGATATGTATTGTTTGCGTCCGTGAACTTGAAGGTCTCATATGTTTTCAAAAGTAAATTCGTTCATGAATTGGTTTTCGTATTGATGAAAGGACGAATGGACTTTTGACAAATACAAAAATTATGCCTATGCAGTCATTTATTTGACGGAAAATAGGGTAAAATCTTTTGTGTGACAAGGATAAAGTCTATTATGTCATTACGCATATAGTGATGGAAAGATAGAATATATCCTTGTATGTATTCCACGGTATTGATCTTCATTGATTCTTTTTGAATTACCGTGAAGGCTCCATTGTGTATCTTAAGTTGAGCATGATACAACTAAGTCGATTATTCTTATTGGCTTTGTTGGTTGTTACATAAGATGCTATATGTTGAGCATTATGAACTAAATTAATCATCTTGGTTGGTTATTTAGTTATTTCCTCCGAAAGTCTTCTTTTGTCGAGCAAAACTTTTGACAATCAAATTGATTACCTTCCTGATTAGTTTGGTTGTTTGTATTCCAATTAGATTAATTATGGGTTCTGTTGTAATTAGTCTAGTTGAGTTTTCATACATTCCACAAGTTCTTGTGTTGAGTATATGAACGACTATACTAACTATGTTCTATTGGTTGATGTAGTCGTATATTCCGTAAGGTTTTCCTTATGTTGAGTATGTGAACGATTAAGTTAGTCATCTCCGTATGACTACCTTAATCATATCTCCGTAAGTTTACTTATGTTGAGCACAATCAATTAAATTGATCACTTTTGTGGTTTGATTTAGTTGCGTATTCCAATTAAATTAATCATGGGTTTACTTGTGATTAATTTGATTGAGTTTTGTATATAGAAAATCATTTTCCTATGGTTTTTGGTGTCCAATTAAAAATCCTTCTTTTCTTTCGAAATTAAGGTCGCTCTTGTTGTTCTCTCGGGAATGACATCAAATGGGGGAGAGTTCTTTTGAACTTGTGCTTAATGGTAATATCTTGCGGGGTGTGCAGCTCTGGAATTTTATAGGGGTTATCTTGTATCTTAAAACTCCTTGATGAATGCATTTAGCTTCTGCTTTATAATTGCATCTAAATTAAGTGGGTATGTATTTCTTCTTTTAGTCTATGAAACGTCTCTTCTCGGAAATTTCATTAGGAACCCGTTCTTGTACCTTTGCCAATTTTATTGACAAAAAGGGGGAGAATTAATGTGTATTTCTACTACATATACATATGGTTTTCGGATCATTGTGTAAGGGGGAGTGGTTTCCATGTGAGATGGATTATTGACTAAGGGGGAGTGATACATATCACCGTAGTATTATTGTTAAAGTCGTGATGCAATTGGACTTTGATGTTACATAATAATACTATGTCACTGTATAATGATGATCGAAAATCTCGATTTCTCTCATTGTTATAGCTACGGATCTTCAACAATGGTGATGCTAAACTTACAACCTTTGGGATCATTGGAGTACTTGGAAGGACGAAGATTTCAGGGAACGTTGAAGATTAGACTATGGAATAGGAGCCACTAAAGTTTATCTTTTTGTATTCCATATGTATTAATAGTTTTATCACTAAAATTGACAAAGGGGGAGATTGTTAGAGCATATCTCGGTCGACCTCGCATGCGTTGCTATCTCAAGCATGTTTGTCAATGTTAGTGATTAAAACTATGAGTCTTGATTTCTAGTCTACATAGCTAAGTCTCGGACTAGGATAGAAAAGTGTAGTTGAGCTCAAGGACATCATGGTGATTCATCATACAACGAAGAAGATCTACTCAAGGAACCTTGGAACTTCATAAACAAAAAGGTATGTGGAGACTTGAACTTATCTATCACTCAAAAGTCTATCTCTTCTATCTCTTACTTCTTATGAGACAAAAGTCGTATGCTATATAGACTGGATCATACACATTTGATATTTCGAACCGAGTATATCTCGCCTATCTATATCTCGAAATCATGTGTTGGTAAAGCTTTTCTCTTTGATCGGGTTTATCTTCACCTAATGACGAAAGTCATAATGTTTCAATCACTTTGAAAATCGCTTTGACGAGAAATAATAACGTCCTCTAAGAATGTTTCAATGGTTGGAATGAGAGTTTAGGTCTATATAACCAATGATGGATATAAGCATTGTGTGGAAACACATATGTGCATAAGTCCTATTCCTTAATCCGAAGTTTGCGAACTTTGTTGATTGAGAGAAACCGGAGGAATTGGCTTTGCCAAGTCCGCGAACTCAGTTTGCGAACTCAGTCCGCGAACTGATGGAAGTTTTCTTGCCGAAAATTTCTGCTGGGATTTTCCAAAAACTCGTTTGCGTGTTTAGTCCACGAACTCAGTCCGCGAACCTAGTCCGCGAACTGGCGAAAGTCTCCTTGCCGAGATTTTCTGCTAAGTTTGGAAAACTTTGTCGGTTGTCTTAAGTCCACGAACTTGTTTGCGTACTTGAGTGGGTTATGATCTAAAGATATGCTCTGAACATGAAACTTACTAAGGAATGCAGTATGCAAACCGTGGCTATAAAGTTCATGAGCCGATTCAATCGAATCATCTATGTTTCAATTGTGTCTTGTGTAGTTACATAAGATCTCATAGAAATTGAACAACTCTCTAACTAGTTCATTTGAGTCAATTGAACTAGTTATGGTGAAGAAGAACAAGGTTAATATGAAATGCTCATATGGTTGACCTTTTGGGTTACTATGTTGAACCAACATACACGTACACATTTGGGCACGGTTTTCACAAACCCAGTAAACGTATATCTCAAGTGTGTTTGACAAGCTAAGTTTTCGATCTAACGGTTGAGAAATATTAGCTTGAATCTAAATCAGGTTTTCATCTAACGGTGAATATTGATTGCTTTGTAACTAAGGCAAAACCCTGATTTGAAGACTATATATATGAGACATCTAGCATTGGGAAAAACTAATCCCCACACGTATGTGTGATACTAGTGTGATTTCTAGAGTCGATTCTCCTCTAACCTTTGGTTTTCTTCTCTAAAACCAGGTTAACGACTTAAAGACTTCATTGGGATTGTGAAGCCAGGCCGATACTACTTTTATTGTAGTTGTGTGATCTGATCTTGCATCTGCTATCGTACGAGTACAATCTTATTGATTGGCTTGAGATCGTGAGAGTTCTCCAATATGCAAGATAAAGAAGTCACAAACATCTTCGTCTCACTGTTTGTGATTCCTCGACGTCCTCTTGTGTATTCAAGTAAGACTGTTGAGAGGTGATTGATTAATCTAGGCTGTTCTTCGGGAATACAAGACCGGATTATCAATTGGTTCATGTTAACCTTGATTACATATCTTAAGACGGAAAAAATCTAGGGTTTTTCTGTGGGAGACAGATTTATCCTTTGATAGACTTTTCTGTGGATTTGTTTATTTTCAAGTCTGCGATTTTGGGTTGCAGCAACTCTTGGTTGTGGGTGAGACCAGCTAAGGGAATCAAGTGCGCATTATCCTGCTAGGATCAGAGGGGTAGGAATACAACTGTACTTTGAATTAGTGGGAGACTGATTGGGGTTCAACTATAGTCCAGTCCGAAGTTAGCTTGGAGTAGGCTAGTGTCTGTAGTGGCTTAATATAGTGTGTATTCAATTGATCTGGGTCGTTAATTGTAAAACAAGGTCACAATGAGGTTAAGATAAAAAAAACTTAAGAGTATACAAAGAAAAATACCGTAAAGAACGATACCGAAAAATCCACCAAGAGAAGGAGAAAAATAACCGCAATAATCTAAAAAGAATATGGATGAGAACCGATTCAACCAGAGGAATAGTTGAAAAGGACAGGGTACCAAGTACGCCACCAAATATTTTTGTTCATAAACCTTTATGGACAAACTTGTTACATTTAGTATTATAGATCAACTGTAAAGATCATGTACCTGATCTGTAAACAAGTTTAGTATGTACCGGAACTGTATATGAACGGAATTCCAACAAGAACGAGTGTTATAATCTATAAGATGCGAGTTCTCAAGAATACATCTTGGAG
The DNA here is from genome assembly GCF_003573695.1 of Papaver somniferum. Lineage (NCBI taxonomy): Eukaryota > Viridiplantae > Streptophyta > Magnoliopsida > Ranunculales > Papaveraceae > Papaver > Papaver somniferum. The sequence continues at coordinate 41,213,229 of NC_039364.1, forward strand.
GTTCCGTACAGTTTGAGCTTAAATCTATCTACGTTACTTAACGTACTACTTGTAATACTTCTATTAAAAAAATATATAATGTTGAAAAAAAATTAACACAAGATACCAGAAATTTTGTTAATGACGAAAATAATGTACAAAAAAACCTCGTGACCTAATTCAGTCTTGAACACCGAACTGTATTAATCCTTTACAAATACTAGCCTACTGTCAGACTTCAGACTGATATGTAGTTGAGATCGAATCAACCTTATGAGCATTTCAGCTTCAGACGTGCTCCTTACGTCTTTTTAATCTCGCAAGACCTGGCGCACTTGATTCCCTAGCTGACGTCCTTCACGGCGTGAGAGTTTGCTTCAAACTAAGTAAAAACTTTGAACTAATCTACCTCTAACAGATAGCCTATTGGTTTCCTTCATAAAGATAATCAATCAAGGTAACGGAATTCTGTTTTCTCATGAGTTATCTTCAAAGAAAACAAGATATCAAGCAAACCTCAATAATTAGGATAACTTACTCTCGTTAAAAGGTTATAGAAATGCCTAATAGATTCAACCTTAAAAGAAAATTTTAAACAAATCAAAGAAAACTTTAGATATCTATCTTGTGGAATCACAAATTCTGAGACGAATAGCACTTTGGGATTTCTATGTATCTTGTTCCTAATCAATAGTTGAAGAAGTACAACAATCAATAACAGCAAAATCAGGATAGCAAAGAAATATCAGGTAAAAGATAGTATGATCTTGCTTCACGATCTTTTAGTGAAGACTTTAAAAGTCGTAACCTAATATGGTTTCTCTAGAGGAAACATAGGTCTTTAGAGGACGACTCTAGATGCAATTAGGACACGAAAGTGCCATGATTGAGATTCTAGTATAATAAGAGTCCTCAATTTATATTGATGAACACTGCTAGGTAGATTACGAAAAAAGCTGACTCCGTGAAATTGTTTTCATGTTTACAAATAACTTTATCAAGCTTAACCTCTTATAGATTGATCATATAAGCACGTGATAGGTTTGTGTTGAATTATAAAGAAGAATGTGCAATCACACATTAGTCAAAATAAGCTTTATGCACCAAGTGGTTAATTATCCCAAGAACAATGGTTAAGTTGTTCGTGAACCTTCAAGCATAAATTGGCAAAACAGTTTGTGAACATATTTGTCATCTTGAAGTTATGAAACCTTTTGTGTTGATAAGTTCGCATACTTTCCAAAATATTTTGCGTACTCAATTACAAAAAGTCTATAGAGACCTTTTAAATCAACCGGTTCGCAACTGAGTAAATCAGTTCATGTACTAGTGAATAAAAACTATCCAGTGACATCTCAAAATCAACCAGTTTACAAACTGACCAAATCAGTTCATGTACGCGAGTTAATTAGAGAATGATTCATCAAATCTTATTATTTATAAGTTATAAGTTCGTGAACTAAGAAAACCAGTTCGTGAACATAAAAAAAAGAACTAACTTGACAACTCCTTATGAACTTAGTTACGCAATTGTGATATGTTGAACAACAAATTTCTCTCAACCTATTATGCGATAAGTTTTATATTATATGAATTATTTTTTGCAATGTTTATCATAATACCAAAGTCATACAACATGTCTCAATTGAAAAATGGTAGATAATTTGAGTAAACAGAATTGTCAGTCTTTACATACCTTTGTTGATGTCTCTATTGTTCTTAAATATTCAATCTTCAAAGTTGATTGGTGAATTCTGATACTCAAATATCATGCCATATTCCAAGTCCCATACTGACCTTGGTAGATTATAAATCAAGATGCAGTTTTGATCAACCAAATTTGCCAACAAGTTTGACATACCTAAACTTGTGAGTTTGACCGAGGAATACTCTAACAATAATGGTTTTTCTTGGAATGAAATTCCAACATTTTAAATTGTTTCCCTTTTAAAGAATTGTATGCTCCATATATAGGAGTAACTTTCTTAAATATCTTGACACCATTGATGAAGATTTCGTTGTCAGAAAGTTCATTGATAAAGACTCCGATGAAGATTTTGTAAGAGCATAACTCGGTTGAACCCACCAAGCGTTGGTGTGTCAAGTTTGGTTGTCATATTTTAGTATCAAAACTCATCTAGAGTCGCTTGATTAAATACTAGAGTCAACTTCGTTTAAGTTAGACTAGAAAGTCTAGGAGTGTTGAGACGTTCAAATATTACTCCGAAGACCTGAAGAATGAGAAGAAGTAACGGCTACAACGAGAATATCATCCTTCCACTTGAGGTTAGTAAAATTGACCTGATCTTGTTTCCATTCCTAACGTATCTTTCAAGTCAGATTATATTGAAAACATAACATACGAAGCTGTATATATAATACCCTAGTGGTTAGACTTGGTCATATCATTATGATCAAAGTGTCAAGAAATTTATTGAATTACGAAGTATAAACGCTTGTATTTTAGAACTTAGTAAATACGACATCAACATAATATTTGTCCAAAGATATTCCTTGATACTCAAGGTGATCCCATATCGAAAAAATTGAAAAAAATATAATTATGATTTTCATAATACATGTTTTAATTACCAGCAATTAAAACATACCCTCTAGAAAATATTATTAGTTAATGTGCTAGACTAATAATAGAAGATTTCTAAGAGAGTTTTTAGAAATATGGTTCGGTAATTAATTGGAAATAGGAAAATCGAAGTTAATATCTTGAGAATATTTTCGATTTTGAATTTTCCTTATTGTCCAAACAACCTTGGTCTATAAATACTTGAGTTTGCATTTCTTGCAAACTATCCTAAGAGCCAGGAAAACTTCATTCTTGTTGTCTCTAGTGGAGCCGTCTATCTGGAGAGGAAAGTACCCTAATTAGGCAAAATATCTTACAACCACTCGTTTAAAGACTCATGTGGGATCAAGAAGCTCCACAAGTACCGTTGGTGGGAAACTAGACAACTACATTGTTATTTTAGTTTTTAATTATTGATTTGATTGACTAACGGTTGTTGAAACTTTGATTGCACCTGGTTTGTTTATTCTTGAGAACCTTCTCTTTTGATATAAGGATCACTCAAACTAGATCAAAGTATCGACGGGATCTTTAGAACCATGTTCGGATCTAAAGATATCTTGTGATAATCCATTGTTAACAGACTCTGTTCTGTGTGTGATTGATCACAAGAGGATTAAAGTTGAGTTGTGCAGGTTATTATTGAAGACAAACGAAGATTTGAAGACGATGAAGTTTTTCTTATTAGTTTTCGTATCTTGTGAATTGTGTGCAAAAACCTTTATCGGCTGGGATTCAACTATAATCATGTTTAACTTTGATATACTTGATTTGCTAGTTGTGTGAGATCATCATCACCTTATAGTTACTCTTTGATTTCTATATTGATTGATTGCAAATCTATAATTTGGTTATTTCGGTAAGCAAAGTTTAGGCTGATCTAACCAGACAATAGAATTTATTATTTTAAACGGAAGAGCCTTTGTCAATGACTCATAATATCTTATTACCAAGATTGAATATAGTGGTTACCAAATAGATTCTTCCTTTGTTGTTCGGAATATTATCCAAATGACTTGCTATTCACGTGCGTGACTCTAGAAGTCGAAGGCGTATGAATACTGAGGAAACTAAATCTCTAGGGGTAGTCTACCTGGTCTTAACTATACAAAGTTGGTATTAGATTTTGTATAACGACTTAATTCTGAGAGTATTCAAAACTGGATTAGGTCCCGGGGTTTTTCTACATTTGCGGTTCCTCGTTAACAATTTCTTGTTGTGTCATTTACTTTGTTTTCCGCATTATAATTGTTATTATAGTTAAGTAAATTACATACGTACGTCAATCCTAGTCACTGGATATTGATTTTATAGTATTTCGGTTTTATACCGTACCTATTATCAAGTGAACACTTTGTTGTTGTATCGTCTCGATCTCGTATCCATGGGTGATCACACAAAGTGTGTACGGTGTACCATAATTGTTGTATTGTCTCGACTTTGTCCATAAACGATCACACTTGGTATCATACTTATAGGTTGATATTTAAAAGATTATGGTGTATTTGGGTACCCTCGTCTTTTCAGATTCTTTCACCGGGAAATCGATGATGAAGATTCTGTTGCCGGAAAAATCGACAATGCAAATTCCCTCTTTGGAGAATATACCTAGTAATCTCAAACCCAAAAATAATAAACAAAAACGGTTATTAGACCGAAATAAACATTTCTAGAAAAGGAAATAAAAGCGCCATGAGAGTTGAGATAGATTACCAAAATGGTAAGTTTGAAACATGATAATACCTAGCTAAAACAAAGAAATAACTACAAGCACATGAAGGAAATGAAAAAGAAGTGACAGAATCTTCATCGAAATCTTCATCTTTGTTGTCTCCAGCAATGAAATCTTCATCGAAATCTTCATCATTAACTTATCCGACGACAGAATCTTCATCGGTGATTTCTTTGACGACGAAAGCTTCATTACTAGTTACAAGAGATTTGAGCAAATCACTCCTATTTTGGGAGCACACCTTTCTAAAAAAGAAAAACAAACTAAATGGTTGGGATTTAATTCTGAGAAAAATCATTCTTCCTCTGATTTAATTAGATCTTATTCATACTTGTATTTGTCTAACTCCGTAATCCTTCTCTTTATCTTGTCGGATTTTTCGGTATTATACTTTTACGATATGTTCTTATTATTTTGTATTTTCTTATTTTCAATCTTAAACTCATTATAACCTCGAATTTCCATTAAAGAAAAAGTTTCTTGTTAACGAAGTTTCTGATGGAGACTTGAGCAGTCCCCAAGATAACTCACTATCTTTCAAGTGATTCAAATAAATAAATAGAATATCTAATTTTAAAACGGCCTAGCTGCAAACTGGGGCCTTATATTCCTGTAAGAAAACCAACTAGTATATATTAATGCCCAAGGGACTCCTTGATAACAAATATAGGAGTGCAGACTACAAATAGCTAGAATCTACATCTGTCATGTCCGTTGGTTTACCTATCTGCCTATGGTGGCCACACGTACGCGACCTAAAAAGAGAGTCCAAATTGTTGACTGTTTGAAGCCGTTGGTTGAAGATGATTTGCGGAAAACAGAAAAAGATAAAGGAATAACCACACGGGACACACACTAGTAGAGATCAAAAAAGCATGCAATCACATATTTTTTGTGCAAATGCAGGAAACCTTTACTCACCAGTTGCAGAATCTTCCACTTGCTCTGATTTGTTTCTCTCAAGAGTTTTGCTAGCAGGAGCAAGAGGTTGTTATTCCTGATTCCTGCACGACCGAGATAAACATATAAGACCGTTCAAGTGGTCAAGTAAAATATAGCAAAAGCATAAAAGTGTCCTTTCTTTACAACCACATGCCGACGCTACATGCTTATAAATCATGCCCTGAGAAAACTTCGTATTCCGTAATCTAGTGGACTAAACTACTGATTCCAAGTAATGATTACCAGCCAGGGAGCTAACAAATTTTGAAATTCTTTTGCTCTTGCCGAGAGCAAAAATTAAAAATCAAGGAAGCCTTCTCTTATATCATAGCCAGTCTGATTTGTTGTTCCATTGGCTCTGTCGTTAATCTCTATTGGCAATTGTTGACTGGACACAAGTTCAGGTGGGCAATGCTATGGACAATCCGCCTAATTAAAATGTGGGTATGTTAAGGGTGTGGCAGAACATTTCGGCGGCAAAAAAGGAGATAAAAGTTCTAATTAACGTCAGGAAGAGGATCAATACAGTCAGTCACAAGAACAATGCTCTTGCCAAATTAACTAAACTCGGTGTTGGTGATCAGTTCAATCCCAAGTGGACTGGATATATATACAGTAGATACAAACTGAACTAAATGACAACACCATACTTAGAGAAGAACTAAGATTCAGTAGGGTACTATAGATGCAAACTGGACTAAAGATAACACCTCCACAGGCACAGTCGCACAGATGTAACCATTAGTCACAAAACACCCGACAACCGTAGTGGCTACCTAATAATAAAGATAGAACCACAATTGGAAACCCACAACGCACAATGAGGGAAAGAATTTGGGTAGTGTGACCAAGAGAAGATCGTTACAGTCACTGAAAAGACTAAGATATCTTGTTATGCAAGACTAGCTTGTTAAGTGGTCACCATATATTCCACAGTACGACAGGTTTTTAAACTAATCGGTACGGGCGCCATAAAAATCACAAGTCTTTTCTAGTAGTATCACCACCAAATTTTATTTTGATTTTGATGGAAATAGTATCACCTATTGGCTATAGTTAAAAATTGCACTAATGGGTTTGCCGTACTTCCATTTCTAGCAATTTTTTCGTTAATGTAGTTTTTTCCGTTTATGGTTTGAGATTGCACTGCTCGAGCCTTTAAAGTTAATTGGTTTTCTATATTCTCGTTTACTGATGCAGTTCAGTTATTGGATTATTGAAAGTTGTTAATTAGTCCCAAAAGAATGGACAACAAACAAAAACTTAGCCAATTAGGCACATAATGTACCATTAAATTGGACTAACTTTGGCATACCTAACTAATATCTCCAATGAAAACAACTCCGTACATATTCTAAATGGTGCAGGATATGGTATTTGAGGCGCAACGCAATGGTGGGTAAATTGTTAATATATATCGAGCACGAAGGGCTGATTGATCGATGATAATCCATTAATCTGCCAGGACGACCTTCCATTACATTTTTATCCTCTAACTGATGAATCTTTCTTTAGCTTATTTTTTTCACTAAAGAAATCCTTCTTTGGGAAATTTTAATATATTCAATGTTCAACATCTTCCCTCCCTCTCTTAATATATTCTTTTGGAAAGCTAGCCACATGAGTAGGGTTTCTTTCTTGGTACACATACTATATATATAGAGAGGATCCCATCACTTCAGTCATAAGCCGAGCTCTTCACTGCTTGCTTGTTGAAGATACCAAATCATCTTACTAATTACTAATTTGTTAGTTGCAATAAGTAATCAACTGCAATTCAGTTCAGTGAGTTGTTATTGTAATAAATTCTGTTAACTAAATAACCATCTTTATGGCTTATATGAGGATTAAACAGACGATGGTGACGTTGTTGTTAGTCATCGTGATGTTATCAGAGTATTACGTGAGTTCAGGAGCAAGAGTTTATCCCAAGTATAACATTAATGCTAATGAGCAAAGCACACATAATAGTGAGCAAACCAGGAGCAGCTATCGCATTTTACTTAGATTAGGGTTTGATGTAAAGAAAATGCAGTATATTGGAAGGAGATCAATGTCTAATGGTGGTTCCACGATGAGACTATCACCAAGTGGTCCTGATCCTCAACACCATAGTCAACCACCTGGATTACTGCACTAGCATCAAACCATGCATGGGCAGAAGCATCTCCATTTTTTAGTTTCCCATTTTCTCTCTACAGATCCTGGATACGCTATATTCCTTTTTTTCATTTTCATCATTTTATCTCGGTTTGGCTCGATTTCCTCGATTGAGTCCTGCTACCTACTGATGCGGATTCGCCAGGAACCTACTTGGTGCTGGTGGCTATCCCTATAATAGATCTTCCTTCTCACAACAGCTAAGTCCGATTTCCCTTTTATTTTTCCTTTTTTATTAAAAAAAAAGCAGTTGCCAATGTTTGCAACTAGCAAGAAAAAGAAAAAACGATGAGCCCAAATAAATAGCTCTTTCTTCTCTTGTGCATGCATGTTAGCTGCAAAGTAACAGGTTTTCTCTAAGCGCCAACCAAGTATGCACATGCATGCATGTCTGGGAGCTGGGGCAGGAAGGGCCCGAAGAAGGACCAGGTGAATTGATGAAAGCAGACTGCAGAGTAAACTGCCACGAGAGTTAAAAAAAGAGAAAATTTGGATCATGCTGCTGTAATTTTCAGCCAAGAAAACAAAAAAGAAAGTCGAGGTGGATGAGCAAACAAATGTCCCGAAAGGTTCCGTTTGTGTCACCTTTCCTGTTTTCCCAATTTTATAAGGTATCAAATTACATTATAATTTGTCTCTACCTGTAATTGTTATTTCATCCCACTTTGATCACATGCCATTTGACATCTACTTTCCGCAATTTGTCATGTTCTTGTTCGCTTTATCTTTCTTCCTTTTCCTTAGCATTTCAACTGTTCGTGACTTTTTTTTTTTTTTTTGACGAAAAGGTTAGATCAAATGTTCGTGAGTAAACTAGAACTACAAATTTCGATCAAAAGATATAGAGTGCAAAAGACTCATTAACTTGTTTATTCTCATCTCACAAGTGACAGACTCCCACGCACACGAAAAAGGGAGTTGATTTATGGCAAAGTACTCAAGAAATATTCCCAAATCCCAATCGTATTATGATGGATGATTTTTATTATAAAATTTCACACATAAAAAGAAATGAGGAGGGATATATTAGTCTTTTTTTATTTACGTAAAAGTCTAGTAATTAGTTGAAGTCTGATATTTTGATGATATGATCTTTTTATAAGACTCTAAATTCCCACATAAAATAAGCACAATTCAGTATGTATAAAACCACCATCTACTCCTTTAAATATCAGCCGTTCAAAGTCAATGGTTGAAATTAAGATTGGTAGATGATAAGGTTTGTTATCTAGAATTGCGTTCATTTTTTTTTGGAGGAATATAGATTCTTATAAGAGAAACATATCATCAAAATATTAGATTTAAATTCATTGTCGTTTAGATTTTGCGGAGAAAATAAAGAAAATCATGTCTGACCTTGTCCATCTAAGAGTGTCAATGGATCCTCTCATTATCTATTTCAAGAAAAGATATCAAAATAAAAAAAAGGATTTTTAAGGAAGTTTTGTGGAAAAAATGCAAAACTATCGTCCATTTTGACATGCAAAACTAAAACTTAAAAAGTCTTCTGAGACACTGCAGATAGACAAGCTCCGGAATTAGTAGCGTGTTCTTATCGGTATGCATACCTGGTCGGCTGGTCCCTCAAAACAGAAATGTTATGGGCTGTAAATTTGGCCCAAGTCATGGATAGGCAAAGACAGTAAAGTAGGGTGAGCATGGGCGGGTATGGACCGGTTTGCGCCTCATCCTCATCCTCATCCTCATCCAATCTATTGCACTACGGATTTCAAATTTTGCATCCGCATCCAATCCATATCCAATGGATGCATGGATGGACAGATTGGATGCGGATAATCCAATGGATTTGTTTTAGTAAAAATTTATAGTAAAGAAAATAAGTTGACACAAATGACTCCTTATAAAACCTACCTATTTTATATATGTATACAAATATAAATATGCCATGTACAACACCCCAAGAAAACATCTTAAAATTTTCTAAATGATTCATAGTATTTTCTAGAACTATATAAATGCCCCTAATTTAACGGATATGGATGTCCAACGGATTTTCAAGGTTGCATCCGGACCCGATCCGTTGTCCGTTGGATTTTAAAAATTCCATCCCTATCCAACCCATTAACGAACGGTACGGACATCCATCCGCAAATGAACGGTTGGTCCGATTAAATCCGCGGATTACGGACCAAATGCTCACCCCTACATTAAAGTGACTCATTTTCTAACGTTGTGTTTGATGCATGTTATGGGCTTTAAATTTGACCGAAGTCATGGATAGGCAAAGAGCCAAAGACAGTAAAGTGACTCATTTTCTAACGTCGTGTTTGATGCTAAACAAAGAAAGAAAGAAAGAATTCAATTCCATGAAAAACATATCTGTGGAAACAGTTTTCAAGAGAGGCAGAGAAAGATTTCTAATGGAATTAGGTTAAACACAAACTTTAGACTAGGCTTTTTATTAGATAGGCTTAGATAGATAATTTCATGGAATTAACGGAAAATATACTAATTTCATGGAATTAGATCTTATTAAACACAACATAGTAAGATGCATATATACAACAAAAAAAAAAATCGACATCTATCAAAAACATGAGAGTTTGCCCCAAAGGTTTCAAGGCTGTCACAAGGAGTTGCTAAACTCCATAAGAGTTATCAAATACACATAAATCCTCACTACATGATATATCGACAGATGATCCCCCATAAAATTTGGTATCTCACTATAACAGTCGTTAAAAGTTTGGGCACCTCATAATAATACGTGTCTAAACAATCGGTTTTTACTAAATTAGTTATCAAGAAAATCAGACTATTTAGAGTTTTTTAAGGCTTTTAACATATTACATGATGAGATAAAAAAAAATATTGAATATTTAATATGACCAAATTAAGCTTGTTTAATGATTAAAAACATTTCTTGTGACCTAAAACAATATACCTCGTGACACGAAGAGTTGTTTCAGAACCCGAAATTTACCTATTGTAACAAACATTTCTCGTGAGCAAAGAATTAGCCTCGTGACTTAGACTTTACAGTCTGACCTAGAATCTACATCGCAACACACAATTTCCTATGAAACCCAAGATTTTATGTAGGGACCAAAATTTGTTAAATTACTCGAAATATATCTCATCATATAAAATTTGCTAAGTGACTCAAGAATTTCTTACATCTTACAAGTTGCCTCGCTACCGCAAATCTAACTGCTTGTATCCATAATTTGCATGGTAACCCAAATTCCACTATGCAACTGCAAAATTTGGTGCATGACTCAAAGTCCATATCTTAATCCTAAATTTATCGGTTTGGTTAGTGATAGTGAATCTATTTCATGACTTATGATCTAAAACTAATTTTCATGGATAAAATACATATTATAACTCAAAATTTATCCCATGACCCATATTAATGTCTTGTATAAACTGATGGTTGCATTATTTGCACTAGTTTGATACTTCAATTCATTATTTTCGTGTTAGTTTTTAGGTGATTATGTTTTGATTTTGTTTGTTTTTTGAGTTCATTAGTAATTTCGAAGTTTATTTAACCAAATAAGAAGAATGAGTTCCTCGCGATATAAAACAAACAAGGAAGTAAAGTTCCAAAAATAAAGACGGATAAAAGACCAAGTGGAACCCATCCAAAACCATGAGTTTTTATATGTATTTTGTATATAATGAAAATACGAGTTCAACCCAAAAAGAATGAGGATATTTTAACGTCGGGAGAAGAAGTTATGAGCAAGACAATAAAAAAATGGACCGGTTTACAATCGGCTGATATGTGAATATATGTCAGCCGAGTCTGGTCAATATTTCATACTAAAAATCCACAAAATTTGAGCATCTTATAATTGACACTGACAGGAAATCATATCTGTTGCTTGTGGATATATACCTAGACAGAAAACTCTTGATTTTCAGTGTGTACAATTGGCACTTATGGAGGAGTCTGTCCGTCGATTGTGACACGATGACCGCCGTTTCTTGGACACGTTTTTTGACTTTTAAAACAATGAAACTTGGTCTCAGTAAAACTATAAGACCTGGAACTGGTGGAACTATATAAGAAGACTTCCCAAACTCCTAAAGGTGACAGAGATACTCTACAATGCAAGGAGAAAAATGAGTGAATTGGTGAAAAAGCGGGGGTCTAACAACACCACCCAATATTTTGCTTAGCAATCTGTATGGACTAACTCCGAAACACTTTTTAAAGAATCAACTAGACAGTCAGACTCAATCTAGGTAAAAGTATCTCAAGGAGTTAATATCTCTCTCTTATTTTGATTCACTCAAGCTAATAGAAATCAGCGAGTCCATAATCAAACACAAGGAACAACTTGGAAGGTACCAAGACCAATGTCCAAGGATCAATCAATATCAATCAACAACCAAAGGTCAGATTTTCAATTGATTGATTCAAACGCACAACCTGTATTATTTCAATTATATAAACAAATATAATGCGGAAATAGAAATAACACAGACACCAGAATTTTGTTAACGAGGAAACCGCAAATGCAGAAAAACCCCGGGACCTAGTCCAGATTGAATACACACTGTATTAAGCCGCTACAGACACTAGCCTACTCCAAGCTAACTTCGGACTGGACTATAATTGAACCCCAATCAGTCTCCCGCTGATCCAAGGTACAGTTGTACTCCCTACGCCTCTGATCCCAGCAGGATACTGCGCACTTTATTACCTTAGCTTATCTCACCCACAACTAAGAGTTTCTACGACCCAAAATCGCAGGCTTTAACAGTAATCAAATTTGTCTCACACAGACAAGTCTATCAAAGGATCAATCTGTCTCCACAGAAAAACCCTAAAAGTTTTTATTCCGTCTTTTGATAATAATCAAGGTGAACAGGAACCAATTGATAATCCAGTCTTATATTCTCGAAGAACAGCCTATATTAATCAATCACCTCACAACAATCTTAATCGTATGGTAGCGAAACAAGATGTCGTGGAATCACAAACGATGAGACGAAGGTGTTTGTGATTACTTTTTTATATCTTGCGTATCGTAGAGTTTACAAACTCCAGCAGAAATTCTCGGGTTCGAGAACTACGCCGGTTCGCGGACTGGGTTCGCGGCCTTGGCTCATGCAAGTATTTTGTCAACTCTAGCAGAGATTCTCGGTTTTGAGAACTTCGGCAGTTTGCAGACTGAGTTCGCGTACTTGGCACTTGCCATACTTCCGGTTCTTTTGATCAACAAAGTTCGAAAACTTCGGTTCAAGGAATCCATTGGTTATGTAATCTAAAATCTCATTCCAATCATTGAAACATTCTTAGAGGACGTTATACAGTTGTTACACTATTTTTCATCAAAGTAATTTTCAAAGTGATTGAAACATTCATGACTTTCGTCACTAGGTAAAGATAAACTTGGTCGAAGCGAAAAGCTTACCAACACATATTTCGAGATATAGATAGGCCAGGTATACTCGCTCTAAATACCAAATGTGTATGATCTATGTAGTTGCAGGAAATCCTACACTACACCCCTCACAAGATTTCATTAACATTCAACTCATTTTAGATTAACAATCTTAATTTTATTGATGAATCTTTGAACAATCTTACAAGAAAAGATAAAGGAATCAAGAATAACCACTGCTCTAGATTTTCTCTCTCCTATTTACTTGCTTCTCAATCCGAAAATATCCCCCTCTCCTTACAGCTAATCGGCTCTTTATATAGAGTTTTACATAGTGGATGACAGCTAATCTAACCTTTATTTTCGGATATGGCTTGCGACATTCTCGCAACCTTACAAATGTTAATCTCGCAAACTCTCTAATTTTCGCAGAACCATCACATTTTTCTCATGATTTAGCTGACGTCGTTTATTATTTCGTTTCTGAAGTTATTCTGCGACGCTGCTGTGTTGTGTTGTTAATAATTTCGCTGAGGCATTATTGCTGCGAGATTTTAATCCTACATCTTGTCTCTTCTCATATCTTCTCTGCGAAGTAGAGAATGATGTGAGAAATTCCGCAGCTGTTCATCTCTTCATATTCTACATTTATCACACGTATTCTTTCTTCCATCTATTTCTTGACACGTCTTATGTAACCGCTGCTTTTCAACCGCTCACGTCTTTTCGCATTAATGGTGTTTATTTCTTCGAGTAAAATTTTTTTTTTTATATATTCTTATTACTCTTCTTTCCATTTTCTTTTTACTTTATCTTCTCTTTTTATTCTCTCATCTCTGCAACTCTATTGCTCTTCCGTAAGTTCTGCTACTGTAATTCTTCCCTCTTCAATCTTCTTACTTTTTATCCATTCCCATACTCTATATTCAGATATGCCTCCAAGTGGCCACAAACATGAGAAAAACTTAAAAGACGTCCAAAAAGATCTTGCTGAGAAAGGTTTCACACTTTCTACAATTCCTGGTGAAAGTTCCAAGTCAATTCTTTCTATCAAACTTTTCTTTGATCAAAATTGTGATGATCAATCAATCATAATTTCTCTAAGTCAAATTCTCGCAGGTCTCCCCATTCCTCTTTATGACCCAGATATTCCTCTGTTCTATGAAATTCTCGCTCACTCAGGATTTTCGCGATCTATCTTCCAATTGAGTGGGGATTGCATCCGTCTGATGCTGGAGTTCGCTAACCGTGGTGCTGGTAAAGGATCTCTTTACTCCAAAGAACTTAGGGATCCTAAATCCGCAGACTTGGAGATAATTGCTTGAAAATACACAGTAGCGAGTTTCTTTGAAAATTATGAATTGATCTCCATGAAGAAATAGAATACTCGCTGGGGTATTCGCTTGAAAAGGAAATATAATATTGATGAAGCTAAAATACTCATGCAGGACATTGATTGGCACTCTGGTAAGAACACAACTCCTCGCCAATCCAAAGATAATAAATGGTGTGTTTTTCCCTTGATGCTGAAAGGACCTTACATTGCTGGGTCAAATGTTCTTCCTGAGAATCTCGCTTCTCTTGGCCCGAGAAGGAGAAAGAGGTATTCTCTTCCAGTTTTACCCACTTTATATTTCTTTATTTGTCTTTATTCTTTTGTTCGCTTATTCTTGCGATATTCTACAGATCCAAAAACTGAAAGAGAGCTATCACAGGACTGGGAAGACTAGTACCTTGTTAGCTCTTCGCTTATATACAGATGAGGTAAGAAATATTCTCTTATGATTTTAAACAGTATATTGTTGCCTCTATTTCTTATTTCTATCTGTGTGTGAAGATTATTGCTGAAATAGAAGAGCCTGCCAATGTTGCGAAGACTGGTGATAAAGGCAAAGGTGCTCTTCGCAGGGAAAAACCAACTGCTCCTCCTTCAAAGAAGAGAAAAATCCGTTCTTCCTCTCCTTCAAATATTCTTTCTCATGAAAACTCCGAGACTGATGAGGATAATGATGACCTTGCTGCAAAAGCAGATTCTCCATCTGAATCTTCTATGGCTAAGCTCTCTGGCCTCTTTTCTGATTCTTGGCAAGGAATGGGAGATAATCAATTCGCTAATACCTGCAAATCTCTCGCTACGATTTGTGATTCTCCTTTAATGGATGGTGATAATTCTCTTCGCGGAGTTTCTAGATCAGTTACTCCCAACATCCTGCATTCTCTTAATAGTCTGGTATGCTTTCGTCTTTTTACTTCTTCATTACTGTAACTCAAAATCTCTTTCTATTTTAATACTTTTTACATTTTCTCGCAGGCTGGAAAAGCTTCTTTCGCTGTTGCCTCAGATCTGGAGAGGAGACGCGAAATTCTTGAAAAGAAAAATTTTCAATTTCGTGCAAAGAATGAGGAATTGGAAATTGAAGTCAAAGATCTTCGCGAGAAGAAAAAACAAATAGAAATTGATTCTTCTTCGTACAAGAATAAAATCTCTAGTCTTCAACAAGCTAATAATCAACTCTATGGTATGTTTATTTTTCTCCTTTCCCTTCATTCATTCATCCTGTTGTTTTATCTTATTTGATTAATCCTTTTTGCAGACATTTATGGTCTTTCTGATGAAGCTACCATTCTTCGTTCATTTCCTAATGCCTTGGATAATGATACCCTTCTTGAGCGTCTTAATAAATCTTTAAATAGTTTCTCAAATGATAAAATTTCATCTCTTTCTCTGAATGAACTAAGATCCAAATTTCGCCTCTTAGAGAGTGACCATAGAACTAGTTTAGGTTTAGCAAACCGATTTAAGCGTCTCTTTCTTAATTATAAAGAGAAAATTAATGAGCTAAGAACCAAAATTAGCGGTCTCATAGATGATAAGGATCGCATCTCTGATCAAGGTGCTAAGGCTTTGGCGAAATTCTAAGAGACCCTTCTTGAAGTTCAACTTGAACGAGATGAAGCTAACCGCAAGAATACCGAGCTCTGCGAAAGAGAAAACAAAATTCATTCTCGTATCCTTATAAACAATGAGGATGAATTCGCTTGGGCTGCGAAAATCTTAGACGATGCCAGAAAAGATTTAGGTGTAAATTTTAGTCTCCAAGTTGAGCATACAGCCTTGATTAGAGATATGATTTCTGAAAGAGAAGGTTATTAATTATTCTTCTTCACTAATCTTTTGTTTCTTATGAATTTTCATCAAGTTATTAATTGATTGCCTTTTGCTCACAGATTCTGAAAGTAGATATCGCGAAAGAATTGAGGAACTTGAAGGTGAAAAAGAGGAACTCGCAAAGAATCTTTCTTCTCGCAACGATAAGTTTTCTGGATTAAAAAAATCAAATCAAGATCACTGTTGCGAACTTTAAGAATGATGTTCTACATTTTCGCAATCAAACTATTCAAATGGTTTGTGATGACCATAGTATTCCTCATTCTGATTATCCTTGTCTCTTGGAGGATATCCCAAAGAACACTCCTAGTCTGACTATTTCTAATAGCGAAGCTGATGATGAAGAATCTGATGGTGATGAAGGTTCTGATGGAGATAAAAGTTCTGATGCAGACGAAGAAGGGAACAAGTCTGATGAAGATGATGAAGGATCAACTAAGAAGTAGTCTTTGTTTCTTTCTTTAATCTTCTGTAATACTTGTACATTTATTCCTTCTTTCTGTATATATTTGCGAATTCTTTTGGTTCTCCATATTCCTTAATATATGAGTTTCTTTCATTTTGACCTGCATTCATTAAAACAATTCTTCCTTGCAATATGGTTAATCAATATAATCATTAATTTTTTTAATTTTTGCGTAAATATATCATGTGGAGACAAATAACATTTTATAATTTCATTCATTCCCATAATTGCCTTTGTTATTTGTATCCAAATGAGAGATTTTGCAGATTTTTCTTATTTTGTGCCTCAACTTCGTAGTTGTTTATGTATAATTTCGCAATCATATGCAAAGTGAATTTTCATTATTTTCAAAATCTCATCCCTGTGTGGTCTTATTTTTCCTTCCTAGTTAAAGGTATTATTATGCCACCTCTTGTCATTGCGACAAAATCACAGGACGTTCTTGCACTTTCATGCAAAAACCCATTGATCTTTCCTTAACTTTTTTTCTTTTGTATCATGGCCTCTTCAGGAATGTTGCGACAATATAACAGGCCTAAATATTCTTGCAAAAATAAAGCCCCATTACATTGCCGTCCTGCGACGAAGTCGCAGGGCGTATTCGCACTTTCATGCGAAAACCCATTGATCTCGTCTTATCTTTTTCTTTAGTATTATTTCCTCTTCAGGATTGTTGCACAAATATGACAAGCCTTAATACCCTTGCGAGTAAAAAGCCTCGTGACATTTGCGTCTTAAGACACTTATCAGCTCCCTAATGGAGGGTGCCGCCCTTATCTCCCCCTGGTTGCCCCTTAAAGGAGGCGTACTTCTACCATACAAGGTTTGCTCCTCCCATCCAGTCTTAACAACAACCAGTTGTTTTCGCAGCCTCTTATCCCTTTTATCTATAGGGTTTATGGCTACGAGACTGCACCCTAAATGGGGTTTTCTTCGGGCCGAGTGCAGTATAAGCCAAGACTTGTCAAGAATGGCAAGGTACGCTCCAGACGCCCCTGGCACTCTTGACTCAACCGTGTACCTCGGCGCCTTGATCAGATTCCGCACTCCTTGGGATAGTCTTATTACCTTAGTCGCCCAACCTAAGTCATATGCTTAAGTTGAGAATCCAAGGTGCCTCTCCCGGATGGGCTTTATTGACCCCAAATCTCCATGACTCAGGTTCCGTTGGCGGTGTAGCCTTTCCCTGAGCCATGCAACAGGTACCCCCTTATATGACGTACTTTAGGTCTTACATTTTCCTCTTGCGAAATTGTATTCGCGAACTAGGGTGTACGCCATAAAGGTTCGCCCCTTTCTCTTTTGTCATTGTTTTCTGATTGTCTTTTGTAGAATTCATTATCTCTGCGAGATTCTTGCACATCATCATATTGTATTTTCATTTCGCAATCTCAATTTTGTCATTCAATAAAATGTATTTTTGAGAATTTTATTTATTGCGAGAGTGTCGCAACAAATCAATCATTCATACGTTACCTTTGCTATCCTCTGCTTCTTTGTTATTTTCTGCTACTGCTTCCTTGGTAGTGGTATGTTCACCATTTTTTATTCTGAGCTAGCATTAGTTTCGCAACATCTCTTCTTCTTTTCTTTCGATTGCATCCACCATCAACCTCTATCTTCTTTGTGTCTCTTTGATTTTATGTCGCCAATTTTCCTTCTTGTTTGCTCTTCCTTCGCAGGATTCTACCTCAGTTTCGTAACACCTCTTTCCTTCAACCTAATCTCCCTTTATGATTCCTACACCGCTGGGGTGAGGGAATTTGATGCACTGGTGGAAAGTTGAAGCTACACCTAGAATCCCATGTAGACAAGGTCGACCAATTAATGCATTGTAGGGTGATTCTACATCAACGACACAGAATAGGATTTCAGAAGATATTCCCTTCAATGGAATTCGCATAGTAACCTCCCCTTTAGGCTTGTTGGTAGTACCATTAAAACCATATATCTTATATGTTGATGGTATAAGATCATCATCTCTTCCTACCATAGTTTTATAAGTATAATAAAATAAGATGTTCACAGAGCTACCAGTATTGATTAGAATCCTATTAATTTCCCATGAATCTTCAGCTTCATCATCCTCATCTTCTTTCGGTTTTGGATTAATTTCTAATTTTACTACCAATGGATTATCATGTACCTCTGCACCTTCGGGTATTTTTTCTGCGGTAAAAGAAATAATCTGTTTCTATCATTCCTCTAGTGGCAAGATTTTCGCAATATTCATAATTTCTCTTCCATCATTATCTCTTGCGAACACTCTACTCAAAACATTGTCATGAAAATCTTCAATTGTCTTGTATGAATGTATGATAGAGTGACAGAATAGATTCTTTGCTTTTGCACCAACTTCTATGAAGAATGTTTCCTTCTTTTTCATCGTGTTTACTTTTGTGATGCTCTGGTGGTGGTGGCAATGGTTGAGATTGTGGGTGCCCTACCAAAAAGGGTTTTAGTTTTCCTTGATCTATCATTCTCAGAATAATTCTTTTTACATTTCTGCAATCATTTGTAGTATGTCCATGAAAATGATGATAAGAACAAAACTCATGACTTCTGTGGTTTGGAGGTGGTTCCGTTCCCATGTTCCATGGTGTTGGTATATTCTCCATCAAAATTATAGCTTCCCATATTTTCTCCACACTTGCATTTAGAGGTGGCATCTTGATTTCTTCCCATACCACCTTGTGACCTCCTTGTCCTCTATTATAGTTTTGTCTTTGACCTCCATAAGTTTCTTGCGGCTGATCGAGTCTTTGAATTTTGTTATTTCCACCACGATTGTAGAAATTTCTTTCTCTTTCATACTCCTCTTGATCTTGGCTTCCCATAGCCACCAGTTTCTGTTGATTGTTGCCCGTCACCTTTTCTTGTTGTACTTGCGAAGTGCTCGCCACTGTGTTTATTAGTTTGGGTAATAAGCTTGCATTTGATGTTTTTGAAATGGTGTTCGCAACCGGATATGATTCCATTTCATTTTGCCTTTCCTCTAGAGCAATATATTCTTCCTGAAGTTCTCGCAATTCAGTCATTATGATTGTATTCTTGACTCTGAAATTTTGAATATACAATAGGTTGGTTGCAAACATAGCATTGATAAATGATAAGATAAGATATCTCTCATCTACACGGCCAACCATTTCGCTACACATAGTCCTCCATATTTTAGTTAGGTGTTTCAAACTTTCACCAATCCTTTGTTTTAATCCATACACGTCTTCAATACCAGGTCGCGAAGAATTATTACTTATATATGCCCCCAGGAATGTTGTCTGCAAATGATTGAAGGATGTTATTGTATTCTTTGGTAGACCTTCGAACCATTTTAACGCCTCCCCTGTTAAGCTGGATGCGAAATACTTGCATAATACACATCATGATTTTCCCATTGCAACATGCACCTCACGTAGGCTTTAATGTGTTGAATTGCACAAGTTGTTCCATCAAAAATGCTGGTTAATGCGGGCAAATTGCATTTCGGTGGTATTCCTCCTAGTTGTACTTCCCTTGTAAACGGAGTTTTCGCAGCTTCTTCTATAGCTTCATCCAGTTGTCTTCTGCCTACTTCTCCTCTATTATTTAGCATTCCTATTATTTCTTATAATTCTTTTAAGATTTGTTTATTTACACCTGAATTTTGATCCATTGGTATTTTTAATTTTTCCTCCCTTCTTATGCGTTCATATCTTTCTTCTCTCGCGAAATTTTGCATTTCTTCTTCATCATCTTCATCTCGTCTTCTTCTGCGATTCTCTTCCTTATCTCTATCTTGAATTCGCATATGATGATGTCTCTCGTTTTCCCCTCCATGATTTTGTTCATTTCTCATCAATTTTGTTTGCCGCCTTTCATCCATCCTATGTACTCTATCATACTCTTCATTGATATTACCGTTATTCCGATTTTGTGTTCGTCTTCTTTCTCGATTGTCGTGATTGTTCTGGCGAATTATTTCCTGAAGCTCTTGTTCTTCCATTTCCGCTCTCAATCTTTCACGTTCGCAAATTAAACGTGTTTGTTCAGCATAATGTCTTTCAATTTCTTCTTCAATCGTTTGTTGATTTCTTTGAGTTTCTCTCTCATGTAAAATTCTCCTTCCTTCCTCTCGATTCCCTTCGCCATCTTGATTATTTTGTCCCTGACGTTGTCCATTCTCTTGATTTCTATCATTTTGCCTATCATCAAAAGTTTCATTTTGTGGAACGTAACGATCATCAGTCCTTTCTCTATTTTCGCGATGTTCTTCATTAAGATTTGATATTTCTTCTTGAGTATTATTTCCTGCATTAATTGTGGGTGAGTTTCGCCTCATCTCTCTTCTAGTCGATCTTGAATATGATTTTGTAATACTTCTCGATCTTCTACTCTGTAGTCTTATATTTTTCATCCTCAATTCGTGATTTTGCTTTGTTAGATTAGCACGTTCTTCTGCCTCAGCTCTTCTTTCTTCATGTATTCTTCGTCTCAACATTTCTAACGCTCCAATTTCCTCATCTCCATGAACTATTCCTTCATCTGCTTCTTGATTTCTCTCAACATGTCTATGGTTTCTGGTTTGCTGCTCTTCTTCTACTTCTTCTACTGAATTTGATTGCCAAGTGTGTATACTCACCCTATCATAATCTGTATTCCTTCCTTGTATTAGTTTTTGTTGAACTGGTGGTTGAATTTGATTTTCTCCATTATTTCTCATTCTAGTTGATTCTCCCATTTCACTTCTTTCCCTTCCAGCAATTCTCTTGCTTCTTCTAACAGTAGTTGGTTGTTCTGATGTATTTCTTCTTCTAGCCATTTCTTCAATATTAATGAATTGCAAGAGATTATGTAAAATTATTAATCAATCACTCCAAATCTTCACAAATATCAATATTAATCTTCAATTTTTTCTAAAATAATCTTCAATCCCTCCCTGTTTCTAGCGCCATTATGTAGTTGCAGGAAATCCTACACTACACCCCTCACAAGATTTCATTAACATTCAACTCATTTTAGATTAACAATCTTAATTTTATTGATGAATCTTTGAACAATCTTACAAGAAAAGATAAAGGAATCAAGAATAATCACTTCTCTAGATTTTCTCTCTCCTATTTACTTGCTTCTCAATCAGAAAAGATCCCCCCTCCTTACAGCTGATCGGATCTTTATATAGAGTTTTACATAGTGGATGACAGCTAATCTAACCTTTATTTTCGGACATGGCTTGCGACATTCTCGCAACCTTACAAATGTTCGCAAACTCTCTAATTTTCGCAGGACCATCACATTTTTCTCATGATTTAACTGACGTCGTTTATTATTTCGTTTCTGAAGTTATTCTGCGGTGCTGCTGTGTTGTGTTGTTAATAATTTAGCTGAGGCATTATTGCTGCGAGATTCTGATCCTACAATCTAGTCTATATGTATAGCATACGACTTTTGTCTCAAAGAGTAGGAGATAGAATATATAGACTTTTGAGTGACAGATAAGTTCAAGTCTCCACATACCTTTTTGTCGAGAAGTTCCACCAGTTCCTTGAGTAGATATTCTTCTTGTATGATGAATCGCCATGAAGTCCTTGAGCTCAACTGCACTTACTATCCAAGTCCGAGACTTAGCTATAAGAGACTAGAAATCAAGACTTATAGTTTTGATCACTAACATTGACAAACATGCTTGAGATAGCAACGCATGCGAGTTTTACCGAGCAGTGCTCTCACAATCTCCCCCTTTGTCAATTTTAGTGACAAAACTATCAATACATATGGAATATAAAAAAGATAATGAAACTTCAGTAGCTCATATTCCACATGTCTAATCTTCAACATTCCTCGAAATCTTCGTCACTTCCAAGTACTCCAATGATCCCAAAGGTTGTAAGTTTAGCATCACCATTGTTGAAGATCAATGAGAAAGCATCGGTCTCGATCATTATTATACATTGTCGTAGTATTATTATACAGTGTCAAAGTACAATTGTATCACAACTTCAATAATAATACTATGGTGATATGTATCACTCCCCCTTAGTCAATACTTCATCTCACATGAAAACCACTCCCCCTTACACAATAATCCGAAAACCATATGTATTTGTAGTGTGAACTACATATTAATTCTCCCCATTTTTGTCAATAAAATTAGCAAAGGTACAAGAACGGGATCATAATGAAATTTTCGTAAGAGACATTTCATGACTGAGAGAAAGAAACACACATCATCTTATTTAGATGCAATCATATAGCCGAAGATAACAACATTCATCAAGGAGTTTAAAGATACAAGATAACCCCTCTAAAATTCCATAGTCGCACACCCCTCAAGATATGACCATTAAGTACAAGTTCAAAAGAACTCTCCCCCATTAGATGTCATTCCCAAGGGAACAACAACGAGCGACCTTAATATCAAGAGAAAAGAAGGATTTTATTGGACACCAAAACCATGAGAATGATTTTTATATCCAACACTCAATCAAATTATTCACAAGTAAACCCACGAATAATCTAATCGGAATACATAATCAAATTAACCACAAAAGTGATCAATTTAATTCATTGTGCTCAACATAAGTAAACTTACGGAGCAACGACTAAGTTAATCATACAAGAGAGTGATTGGATTAATCGTTCATGTACTCAACACAAGAGAACTTGTGGAGTAATAACTAAATAACCAAGGAGATGATTAATTTAGTTCTAAATGCTCAACATAACGTATCTCACGGAACAACCAACCAAGCTAATCAAAAATAATCAACTTAGTTGTATCGTTCTCAACATAAGACACGTCAAGGAGCCTCACGGTAATACAAAAAGATGGATCAATGAAGATCTATACCGTGGAATACACAAAGATTAATTCTTTTGCACAAGCATATACAATAAAAATAATCCTTGGATACAAAAGATTTTAACCTATCTTTCGTCAAGGGTTGACAATATAGGCTTAACTTTTGTGTATGTCAAAAGTCTATTCATTCTTAAACCAATACATGAATACCGATCATAAACGACTTTACTTTTGAAAAAAATATGGGACAACGACGTTCACGGACGTAAACACAAATATCCCATAACAAGTTGCAATATAACAAAATCAAAAATATTGCAAGACATCATCCTCCAAATAGTTTTATAATTTTAAACCAAAAAACCTAAAAACAAGAAGATGAAAATAATAGCTATGTGTAGTCACAATCATCGCTATTCAAAGCACTAGTTATTCTTCCAACTAAGCCAAAAAGAAGACATATTGCAAGAAATTATGAAAAATTCTTAATCAATCACTTTAAATTTTCACAAATCTCAATATCAATCTTTAGCTTTTTCTAGAATAATCTTCAACTCGTCCCTGTTTCTAGCGCCATTATGTAGTTGCAGGAAATCCTACACTACACCCCTCATATGATTTCATTATTGATTAGCTCATTTTTAGGTTTACACTCTTAATTTTATTGATTAATTTCTGAATGTTCTTACAAGAAAGATAAAGAAGTCAAGAATGATCTCTGCTCTGAACTTTCTCTCTCTTATTTACTTGTTTCTTACTCAAAAAAGATCTCCCTTCTTTACAACTCGAATGACTATTTATAAGGAAATACATAGTGGATGACAGCTAATCTGTCCTTTATTTTCGGATATGGTTTGCGAAATTCTCGCAACCTTACAAATGTTAACTTTGCAAGCTCTATTATTTTCGCAAGACTATCACATCTTTCTCATGTTCCTTGCTGACGTCTTTTCTGAAATTATTCTGCGACGCTATTGTGTTGTACCATTGGTAATTTCGCTGAGACATAATTGTTGCGAGATTCTGATCCTACAAAGCGAAAAGCTTACCAACACATATTTCGAGATATAGATTGGCGAGGTATACTCGGCTCGAAATACCAAATGTGTATGATATAGTCTATATGTATAGCATACGACTTTTGTCTCAAAGAGTAGGAGATAGAATAGATAGACTTTTGAGTGACAGATAAGTTCAAGTCTCCACATACCTTTTTGTCAAGAAGTTCCACCGGTTCCTTGAGTAGATCTTCTCCTTGTATGATGAATTGCCATGAAGTCCTTGAGCTCAACTACACTTACTATCCTAGTGCATGACTTAGCTATAAGAGACTAGTAATCAAGACTTATAGTTTTGATCACTAACATTGACAAACATGCTTGAGATAGCAACACATGCGAGTTTGACCGAGAAGTGCTCTAACAATTGGTGTTGTGAATTTAACCCCTCAATCTCTAGGGATTTCTTACTTACTTTCTTGTATATTTTTCATGGATTTTCAGAAATCCAAGATGAGCTAATTCCTCTTACTAGTTAAGGATGTAACTTGAAGTCATGAACATGATATTCTATTATTTTATTGGTTTGGTTATTCAGTCTCTTGTTTATCTTTCAAGTTTTACTGTACGTAATTACTCCCTCTGTTTCATAAATTTAGTCCACTTTTTCAACGTTTAGAAGAGCACGGGATTTCCTAGATTACACTTAAGAATGACCAAAAATTGCCTAAATCTATTTAAAATAAGAAATAAAAAGGAAGAAATATTTTTTTTCCTTTTTAAGATTAAAAATATATATATGTAAAATAAAAGGTATCAATCATATTCGTTTTCTTATCAACGAATACTCTTTGTGATTTTAACTAGGATACCACTGAAAATGAATTTGTAATTAAAAATAATTAAGGATATATATTTGAGAATCTATTGAGAAAATATATGACTATAAACAGAACTGAAAAATAGTATATAAGGGGAGTATTTGATTGTGTTCATTTAATATGATTAGTTTTTCCGTATGTTTACTTCGCGAATTAAATATCTTAATAACTAAGAATTAATTAGTTGAAAAACCTACTCAACAGAGAACAAGAACAACTCAACTAATAAAATAGGGGAAGTATTTGATTGTATTCATTTAATATGATTAGTTTTTTCGTATGTTTACTTCGCGAATTAAATATCTTAATAACTAAGAATCAATTAGTTGAAAAACCTACTCAACAGAGAACAGAACAACTCAGCCCAAAGAGTATATGATTCCTTTTGATATTTGTAATAGGTCTGAAGATGAGGTTAGTCATACTATTGAAATGGTGCAAGGAAGTACTTCAAAATCTGTTTCCAATCATCAACAACTAGTAGTTGACTCAATAATTTCAAGTATTGTAACTCCAGTTTCTCATCAGAAACACAGTAATTCAGATTCTCTTAAGACTGGAGGTAGATTCAAGGTTTTGGAACAACCTCAGCAAACCGATAATGATGATCTTAGTGCGGATGAAGAAATTATAGCTGAAATTGAGCCACAAAAATTGATTCATTTAGCTGATACCACAGAATTGGAGAAAAGTATAGTCAAATTTGTTGATGGTGGTTCTGGTAAAGTTACCACAGAGCCAGTTGTTTATACTTCTTGGACTTCAGCTATTAATACTTCAGAAACACAACAATCTCCATGTGAGATAGTTAAGAACCAAATTCAGGGGAAAATAATTCTAATGAAAAGTTACATAATACAGTTGTTGGTAATGCTTCTCAAGGCAAGAATGATAAACTAAGTAATCCAGCTGCTGTCAAGTATAATTTCAGAAGAAATGTTGGTAAGGGAGGTCCAAAAAACCTCCATATCACTCAATGAAGACTATTTTTTGGAACATAAGAGGCCTTAGAGAACCAGGGACCAGCAGAAGTTAAAATATTTAGTTAGTCAATTTAATCCAACTTTAGTATGGATTTCCGAACCAAAAATAAAGTGTTCTGCTTCTTTTTGCAATAAATTGAATCTGCCAGGTATGAAACAGATAGCTTTCACTGTGAAACTTTCCAAAAATCTCTAAGATTTATTTTTTTCAGCATGTGGATTGTGTGGAAATACAGATGTACTGTTGTCTTTGATAAACTGCAGGTGAATCCAGAGGATATAATCATAATGCCCACAAGAACATTACCGAATGGGAAATGTTTGTTGCTAACAACACTTTGTCAATAAATCTATAATTATAATACCCACTTGCTGGGAATGTCCAGATTCTGGATGGGAAAAAATAAATGTAGATGCTTCATTTGATAAGAATGATAATTCAAATATTGAAGGCATTGGGCTAATATTGAGAAACTGTGCAGGTGAGTTTGGAGCAGCAAAAAGCTCAAATGTCTCAGCAGTATATGAAGAACAAGCTGAAGCTCTGGCTGTTTTGGAAGCAGCAGATTGGGATATAGAAAAAGGAATTCAACATCTGCACTTAGAATCGGATAGTAGTAATATTGTGTCAGCCATTAATGACTCTTTTTCTAGTATTAGTTGGACTACAAGTAGCATTATTCAGGACTGTCTAGTTAATCTTCAGTCAATTAATAAATGGGTCTATAAATCTGTCAAGAGAACAACAAACTCTTGTGCAGATACTTTAGCAAAACATGCAAGAACAAGTTTGTCTTCAGATACTTCTTATGCAGGACTTGGAGTTAGATAACAATTCTGTAACATTTTGATCTCATTTCCTATAAAAAAAAAAGGTATGCAACAGATGGTGATTCATAATGAAATTTAAAATCATAAAATTAACATTTGGTTATTTTGGATCAAATCAATATCTACTCCGACAATTGTTTCAATAACAAGTCAAATGATCACAGTTGCAGTGGGTGACGTGTTAGTCTCTGGAGTCCATGCACATGTTAACATGGTGCAGAGAAGATTCTTATGGTCAGAAATGCAGTTAATTAGTGAACTCAAGAAACCTCGGCTTATTTTGGGTGATTTTAATGTTGTCTTATTTGTGGAAGAAAAAATGGGAGGTAGATCCCTTTCAAGAAGATCAATGCTGGATTTTAATGATTGTTTGAATACTTGTGAGTTGCTGCAAGCAACCAAAATTAGACTGGATTTTTCTTGGTCTAACTGTCAGCAAGGTAACAAAGAATTTTGTGCAATCTTGATAGAGCAGTTTTTAACATGGAATGGTTAAATGTATACAGTGATTGGGAATACCAAGTTGGAATTAGAATAGCTTCAGATCACTCCCCTCTACTGGGAGGTTGTGCTAATATACCAAAACCATGCAATGTTCCTTTAAGATTTCAAAAGATGTGGTTGGAACACCCTGAATTTATGAAGGTAGTAGAAGACAGTTGGTCTGCATCCTTAAATGGTGATCCTCCTTATGTTTTATACAAAAGCTGACGAGATTAAAAGCAATTTTGAAGGAGTGGAACTGGAATGTATTTGGAAATGTTCGTGTAAAAATTAAAGAAGCAGAGGAAAAGGTAAGGGAAAAAGTGCTCATTTCAGATAAAAATCCTAATGATGAAATTTCTCTGCAAGATTTGGTTATAGCTGAAAATGAATTCAACTCAAGGGAAGTTCAATATAGTACAATGATGAAGCAGAAATCTAGAATACAGTGGATCAAGGAAGGATCATCTAATACTAATTTCTTGCATTCTAATATTAAGATTAGGCAAACAAAAAACATGATATGTGAGTTGAAAGATGACTCAGGTAATCTAATATCAGATCAAAGAAGAATAGCTGAAACTCTTGTCCAATTTTTTGAAAAAAGATTTCAATTTCAAGAAGTTCAAGTCAATGACTCACTCCTAGAGGTAATTCCTAAAATGGTTACAGATGAAGACCAAGCAATGCTTGATGCAATTCCATAAGTAGAAGAAATTAAGAAAGCAGTTTTTGATATGGACTCAGACAGTGCACCAGGACCTGATAGCTTCTCAGGCATGTTTTATAAAGAATGTTGGAACATAATTCAAGATGATTTTGTTAAAGATATTCAATACAATTGGAGAAGAATATACATTCCAAAGGGCCTAAATTCTAATTTCTTGGTATTATTACCTAAAATTCAAGGAGCAAAGAAGCCAAACCAATTTAGACCAATTGGTTCAAGCAACTTCAGTTTTAAAGTTTTCACAAAAATTCTCTCCACCAAAATGGGAATCCTAGTATGCAAGCTGGTATCTCCACAACAAGTAACTTATATTCAAGGCATAAGTATTCATGAACAAATTATGGTAACCTCTGAATTAGTTAATGAAATGAAATAGAAGAGAAGGGGAAGAAATGTAGGTTTGAAATTAGACATTTCTCAAGCCTATAACTCGGTAAGCTGGAATTTTTTATTCAAAGTTCTTCAACAGTATGGCTTCTCATCTGCATGGTGTGAATGGTTGAGAATTTTATTTTCCTCAGCAAATATTTCAGTGATGGTTAATGGAGGGCCAAATGGATTTTTCTCAATGCAAAGAGGGCTTAAGCAAGGTGATCCACTCTCACCCATCTTATTTGTCTTAATGGAGGAGGTTTTAGGCAGAAGTCTAACTAAACTTTTGGAAACAAAAAAAATCCAGCCAATGGTAACAAGAAATGGTATCTCTCCTACTCATCTTTTATTGCAGATGATGTCTGTTAGAGCACTGCTCGGTCGAACTCGCATGCGTTGCTATATCAAGCATGTTTGTCAATATTAGTGATCAAAACTATATGTCTTGATTTCTAGTTTACTTATGACTAAGTCTCGGTCTAGGATAGTTAAGTGCAGTTGAGCTCCAGATTCCATCGCGATCATCTTACGAAGACGAAGAACTACTCGAGGAATAAGTGGAACTTCATCCGACAAAAAGGTATGTGGAGACTTGAACTTTTATGTCACTCAAAAGTCTATTTTATCTCCTGTTCTTGACACAAAGTCGTATAAGTATGATAGTTTTCATACATACACATTTGTTATTTCGAGCCGAGTTTACTCGCGTATCTTTTTCTCGAAATATGTGTTGGTGAGATTTTTCTTTAACCATTTTCATCTTTACCCGTGACGTAAGTCATGAAGACGTTTCAATCTTGAAAATAGCTTTGATGACGATAGTCGTGAATAATGATTATTATAACATTATAGAAGAATGTTTCAATGATTGAAATGTAGAGTTGAGATTACCAACTATGGATATAATTATATATAGTGTGTTCGCACATTAGTGTATAGATACATGTGCCGGAAACCAAGTGCGTGCATATGTGTGCATGCGGTATTGGTGAAGGAGACAGGTTGAGTACGCGTACCCGTACATGTACCTGCGGAAGTTTTCATACCGAAAATTTCTGTGGAGTTTGTAAGTTTGCAAACTAGTAAACCAGTCACCTTAGATACGCATACCCGTACGCGTACCCACGAAAGTTTTCGAACCGAAATTTTCTGTTGAGTTTGTAAACTCAAATCCAGTAGCTAAGGTACGCATACTCGTACGCGTATCCCAACTGGTTATTTCTCAAATCGGTTATTCATGAACTTAAAACAATAAATTATAAGGAATGCAATCTTTCCAAACCATGGATATATTGTTCATGAATTGATTCAAGTGAATGAAACCAATTTTGTTTCAATTGTGTCTATGAATAAAGACCTAAGCAATTGAACAACTCTTGAACTAGTTCTTATGAGTCATTTGAACTAGTTATGAGAAAGATGAATACGGTTAATATGAAAGTACT
Source organism: Papaver somniferum (assembly GCF_003573695.1). NCBI lineage: Eukaryota > Viridiplantae > Streptophyta > Magnoliopsida > Ranunculales > Papaveraceae > Papaver > Papaver somniferum. Next base: position 41,243,122 of record NC_039364.1, read on the forward strand.
CATATGACTAACCATTGGTTAACTATTTGTGAACCAACTAAGTGTACACGTTTAGGTACTGTTATTCAAACCTAAATGAATACATTTCATTTGTGTGTGACAAGCTAAGTTTCGATCCAACGATTGAAATATATTAGCTTGGAGAAATCAGGTATTTCATCTAACGGTGAATATTGAATGCTTTGTTACCAAGGTAACTTGGATTACAAACCCTGATTTGTAAACTATATAAAGGAGACATCTAGCAACTGGAAAAACTAATCCCCACACCTCATGTGTGATACTAGTTGGTTTTGCTAGAGTCGATTCTCCTTTAACCGTAGGTTTCTTCTCGAGACCTTGTCGGTTAACGACGGAAAGACTTCATTGGGATTGTGAAGCCATACGAAACTACTTTCTTGTAGTTGAGCGATCCGATCTTGCCATTTTCAATCGTACGAGTTCAATTGAATAATTGACTTGAGATTATATCTCTGATATGGCAAGATAAAAAGAAATCACAAACATCTTCGTCTCATCGTTTGTGATTCCACAATATCTAGTTTCGCTACCATACGATTTAGATTATTGTGAGGTGATTGATAATACTAGGTTGTTCTTCGGGAATATAAGTTCGGGTTATCAATTAGTTCATGTTCACCTTGATTTATCAAAAGACGGAACAAAAACTCTTGGGTATTTCTGTGGGAGCCATATTTATTCAATCCTATAGACTTTTATGTGTGATACAGATTTGTCTATCAAGTCTTCGACTTTGGGTCGTAGCAACTCTTAGTTGTGGGTGAGATCAGCTAAGGGAATCAAGTGTGTAGTATCCTGCTGGGATCAGAGACGTAAGGAGCGCAACTGTACCTTGAATCAGTGTGTGATTTATTAGGATTCAACTACAGTCCAGACCGAAGTTAGTTTGCAGTAGGCTAGTGTCTGTAGCGTCTTAATACAATGTGGTGTTCAATCTGGACTAGGTCCCGGGGTTTTTCTGCATTTGCGGTTTCCTCATTAACAAAATTTTTGGTGTATGTGTTATTTCTATTTCGCATTATATTTTGTTATATAATTGAAATATCACAGGTTGTGCGTTGAGATCAATCAATTAGAATATTCAACCTTTGTTTGTTGATTTACATTGATTGACACTTGGATATGGGTCTTTGGTACCATCCAAGTTTATCTCTCTAATATTTGATAAAGACTCGCAGATTTCCATTTGCTTGAGTAAAGATCAAATCGAGAGATAGAGATATTAACTCCTTGATATACTTTTTATTAAGATTGAGTCTGACTGTCTAGTTGATTCTCTTAAAAGTATATTAGAGTTAGTCCATACAGATTGATAATCGAAATATTGGGTGAGGTTGTTGTACCCCCGCTTTTTCAATGTCTTCATCTTTAGCAATGGTTCTAAAAAGATTTTAACTAATCTGTTAAAACTGCTAGAAGAATACAGTATAACCTCTCTATATTAATACTCTTGGGGATCCACAAAATTGTTAATATAGGGAGGTCATCAATATAGAGAGGTACCCATAAAAATGTAAAAATTTAAGTTCAATGTATGGGCAATGTATTTATAGTTGTATTTAGATGATGTATATACATTTTTATAGTTCCTATATACAAGTGCATGTATATATCTTGGAATTTTTAGTTCCAAGAAGCTTTAAACATCCTCGACACGTTGGAAATATTTTGGCTTCAATAAGAAGGTAGATATATATGTTGATGAGATATTACGCATCCGCAAGTTAAAAGATATTGTAGTAATCCAAAAATTTACTTTTTTCCTCAAACAACTATAGATAAATATTTTTTTAGTCATAAATTTAATGTAACAAGATATATATTTTTTTAGTATAATATTGATTATCACTATTTGGAGGTAAATTCTTTAAGGCGGAACTGGAAAAAATTATTAATATTAAACTGGAGAGGTTATTACTATTTTTCACTGGCCCAAGTTGGGACCATAAATTTTTATTAATATGTAGAGGTTATTAATATATAGAGTATCAATATATGGAGGTTCTGCTGTATCATCAATGCTCAGGGAAGTTAATAAATAAGTTAAAGAGAAATTGTTTTGCTGATGGATGTACTCCCTTAAGAAAAGCTCAAATCTCAAGCTTAGTGCAGATGGAACTACCAATTTTCCAGACAAATATTTAGGAGTAATCATACATCAAGGGAGAGTTAAATCCACACTGTTTGGCCAATTATAATCAAGTCAGTTCGTTGCAGCATTCCTATCTAGAATATGGTAGTTTATAAGTGCCAAGCTCTGTTATCAAGGTGTGTGAGAAAATTATAAGAATTTTTCTTTTGACTGGGGACAGTGAAGTAAGAAAATTTGAAACTTTGGCTTGGAAAAAAGTTTGTACTCCATTTCAAGAAGGTGGATTGGGAATTAGAAGATTATCAGACATCAACAGGGCTTTATTAACGAAAATGATGTGGAAACCGCTTAATCCCAAGGAAGAATGGTCTTTGTTCTTTGCAGCAAAATATAAAAACAAAAATGGGAAATGGAGAAATCAATGGAAATTATCTTCTGTTTGGCCTAGATTGAAATGGGCTTGGCAGTCTCTTAAAGTGGATGTCAGATGGATTGTAGGGAATGGAGAAAGCATCTCAGTCTGGTTTGATACTTGGATAGGATATTGTCCTCCCATTGAAGTTCTGGGTTTCAACACTTTTTTCAACACCAATTTACATATGAAAGTGAGTGAGCTTCCACATAATGGTGTTTGGAAAATTCCTGCAGAATTACAACACTCATTAAATATGCCATTACCAGTTGCAAGTGTTGATGAAGATCAGATAATATGGAGTAGTGATTTAAAGGGTAAGTTTTCCACAGTTACAGCAGTGCATAAGATCAGACACAAAGAAGTAAGAGTTCATTGGCCTTCTCAAATATGGAAATCTTTTCTTCATCCATCAATTGCAAGCAATGTCTGGAAAATTCAACAGGGTGTCTTTGTGGATGATGAAAAATGATAAGTAAAGGTTTTTCTTTAGCTTCCAAATGTTGTATTTTTCAGCAAGATCAAGACAGCATGAATCACTTGCTCTGGGATTGTATCTTCAGTAAAAGCATATGGACTTGGCTAGGTATTATTTTTAACTTTCCTAATCCATTCTCTTCTGCTTATATTCTAAAATTTGCAAAAATTAAAAGCCCAATAGTTAAGGAGGTATGGCTAACTGCAGCTCTTTCAACAATGAGAGAGCTTTGGCTTCAAAAAAATAATATCATGTTTGATAATGGTAAGCCAAATGAGAATAATTTCAAGAGAAGAATTTTGAGTTTAGTTCACTATGGAGGATACAAAATGCATGGCACTAGATGGGGGCAGGTTTATGATTCAAACATTCTCAACTTTTCCAATTTAAGTAGCAGAAGGATTAGATTCCAATCCAATAAAGAATGTTACTGGTCCAGTCCTATGATAGGTTATGTGTTGTTTTGTTGTGGTGGAGCTGCAGCTAGTAATCCTGATATGGCAGGCTTTGGTATCATAGCAAGAGGTTATAACTGTGAAGTGATAGGGACTGTATCAGGAGGTCTGGGAATAACAACTAATTACATAGCTGAAACTCTGGAAGTTATATGGGCCATTGAATGGGAAGTTAAACTTCATTGTAACAAGATTATTATTAGGTCTGATTCAAAAACAGTTGTAGAAGACTTTATTAAAGGTGTAGTTGCCTTGTGCTTCAAAGCAAGATGGCAAAAATCTTGCAACGCATTAACTGAGATATATTATGAGCACTGCTACATAGAACTCAATTTCACAGCTGATGATTTAGCCAAAAAGGGAGAAAAGTTACAAATGGGAGAAGTCATACAACATGTTGGAAGACCTTCTAATTTGATACAAGTAGAAATGCCAAATAGGAAATACTACAGATTCTGTTAATAATTTAGTTCTTCTGTAATTTCACTTATCTTTACTTTCTGTTTCCTCCTTTTGTAAACTATTTTAGCTTTTCTTATTAATAAAATTGGGTGATTAAGGAATATATATATATATATATATATCTTAATAACTTTCATATAGTTATCTAGAGTTCGTAGGTAAGTTTATTAGGAATATGGAAGAGCGAAAAAATACTAGCAGTCATACACCACCAAGATTTACGTGGAAAGCCGCTTTAATGCGAAGAATGAGGAACCATGGATAAATTTTCACTATAACAAATAATGGGTCACAAAGACTTCCCCCAAGTTTGGGGTTTCCACAACTTTTAAGGTGCATATAACACTTGGATAATAATGTCAATATTCTATTCACCACTAATGATGGTGTTTGTACCTAAAATTTTGGTTCTTGGGTAAACAATGTACTGTCGAAGTACTTTCTTTAGGTTCGAAAATCAAAATTGTACAAGACGAGCCTAAACCAAGACAATGGCCGTCCACATCCTGCTTCAGTCACAAAAAGAGCATAGAAATTTAAGGAAATCAGTGGTGATGAATATGTGTGTAAGTTTGTTGAACTATAGAAAAACAGATTTTCAGAATGATAAGTTGTTCTGTTCTAATCATTCTAAATATACAAAGGAATCTATTTATAATTGTAAGGGACATACATTGTTTTCTTATAAGTACTGAAGGGATGGATATTTGGAGATCGTGGACGTGGTAAGGCCACGCCCGCTATGCTAGTAAATTTTCTGAAAACCTCTTGGACATTACTCCATCATCTATTCAACTTCTCTAAATCGTCAACATTACTCGTTATTTTCTCATCGTGGGGTGTTGTCACGCCGCATGTTGTTATAAACCACAAGACCAGTACCCCATGAAAAATCCCCCCATGTAACATGTTTTGAATTCTCGTAGGAATTAGTGGAGTCATGGACTATCTCTTATATTGGCTAAGCTATATCCATGATGTGCTTTGACTGGTGTTCAACTCTCAGTATTCTGACCAGATCTTGTCGTAGTGGTATTTAAGACTTAAGCTTGAAGAGATAGCTCAGACTCAAAGCATGTGCAGGTAATAGGGAGTTTTTCGTAAGATAGTAAGTTTGTACAGACAAAACATGGCACTGACATGGTTACGACGTATCTTGGCATGGTGGCAGAATGCACGCACGCAAGCTTCGGCGGAGACGATGGCGCATGCAAGTACCACGGGTATGGTCGAGGTGTTGCTGGCGCTGGAATATCTGGTATTGTGGCCATAACTTGGGTAGATCTAGCGCACTTTGGTGCCACGATCATGGATTCCTGAATTGACGCCATGGTCATTTCTTTAACCGTATTGGCGCCACACATGTTGGTGATATGCTCGCGGCCTAGGTAGCGCTGCCGCTAGCACATGTTGGTATCACGACCAAGATGCTGACTGCGCTGGATCATGTTATGGTTGTGGCCTAGGTAACTTTGGCATTTATATTTGGGTTTGGCGCTGGCAAGGTGTGGTCTGGCCATGGCTTAGTGACGCTAGTGCTGGAAGCGTACCGTGACCATGGCCTGATGACGCTGGTTGCAACCATGACCAAGTTCTGGCGCTGGTAGCAGTGTGTCGCGCCCATGACCAAGTGCTGGCATTGGCAGCATCCATGGTTGAGTGTTGAAGATGGCGGCAATGTGCCACGGCTATGGCAAAATGCTGGCGCTGGTTGCAGTGGCCATGGCCATTTTGGAATTAGAAGCACCGCGCCATGACCATGGCCAAGTGTTGGGCTGGCATAATGTGTTGCGGCCATGGCCTAGTAGCGTCGATATTGGCACCAGGTTGGTGTCGCATTTGGCTGAGACGGCATTGGGGTTTTCTCTCATTGTGAAGATACTGAGTATAGAGTGTACATGCAATATGTTCGAGGAATTCGGTCGTACTGTGAAACGAGACAATGTTAATCATCATTTAATGGGAGTCTAGATATTAATATATGAATCGATTTCAAGGAATTCAGCTGTGGAATTATTACAACTTAGAACAGGTTCAATATTGGTATATGTTTAGGACAAGAGTATGTTCTGAACAAATATTATGTATAGCCAGAGAACATCTGGAGAGGAATTGCAACTAGGACCAGTGGCATCTGAGGACAATATTGGTCTATACTAGTGGTTAATCTATTTAGGAACTGTCCAATCAGTGTAAATTCAGTACAGAGATAAATATAGTATAAGTACTGAAATACTCCATAAATATATATATATAAATTACCGAGAGTTCATCTAGGTGAATCCCTAGAACATAGATACTTATAAATATGTCTTTGAACAGGTTCCGAGGCGGATTTACAAGTTTTTCCCTTGTCAAAAAAACACCATCAACATTAAGTCCACTATTTAGCGCGAAATAGTTATGTTTCGTGGTAAGCACTAGATGGTGACATTCAGACAGAAATTATTTGAAATTTTAAATTCATTTGATGAGTAGTTATTCAGCTTTATCTCCTCCAGGAAGTGTCCTTGGCGCAAATTTGGGATTTAGGATTAAACTATGTTGTGAGCAAGTAGTAGACTCTGGTGCTTAGGGTTTTTATGCAGCGCTAGGTGGTATTAATGATGTCATCAAAGAAGTAAGATGCACGAGATAGATATCCCTAGGTGAAGCCTGAAGTTGTGGCCTTTGGTGGCAGGATTGGAAACAGCGGAAGCCATCATAAGGAGATGATGATGAGAGACTGAAGCTGCGGATGAGGCTGGCAGTGGACTCCAATTATTTTTTTATTTTTTGAGGTAGATTTGAGCACGTCAAATATTGAAGTACAGAAGATCCGTCGGCTTTGTATCCAACCAACATGAATATTGAGTAACAGGGTGGCAGCATCATCAAAAGTTGAGACAACAATAGTCATATAAGTGAGGCAATGGTGACACAAGGTTGATGATGTCTTCTGATATCATAAAGTATTTTAAGAAATAACATGGAACCTGAGGTGATGGTCTCTCTGAGTAGATGAGGACCTGTAGGTGGATGAGGTGTCTCTGAAGCTAAGTTTATTAAATCCTGTATGGGAACCCTTATTTGCACACCATTCACTTCATAAGCCTCAGAATCTTCATACAATGTTGGATTCTGACGTTTGACCCCAACTTCTGAAGCTATCAGACCAACATATCACATACAAAAAGGATCACATGATCCTAATATTGTATAGTAGGTAAAATATGCGTGCACATTTGTAATTTTTAATCATGTGAAAATTTGACTCCGTTGAATTTAGTATAAGGGTGGTATCTCTCATCTCATGTATCCTTTTTGCGTTACCTTTTGGTATGTCTTAGCAGAGACATAGATAAAAACTTTTCGTTAAGGATAAGTGACCCCTTTTCCCACCGACTGTTGTAGATTTTCGAATTTATAGGATACAGAGTTAATATTAGGAGCAACCATGATGAATAGAAGATCTTGCGATGGTAGGTGATGGCGCTGTGAGAATGTGAGGTTCTGGAGATTTCCAAGAGGATGTGATGAACTGAGAAGTAAGTAAGGGTCTCAGTGGAAGTTAAGACTTCATGACAAATGTCCTCATGTATGACTTCATAGCTGACGACCTCATGACAAGCTTCACTTCTAACGACCTCATAAGAAACAGTGAGGGCTTCATGGTTTAGAGTTCCTTATATATCTATTTCTGGAGAAGTCGTCTGAAAAAGCAAAATGGTTGATGAGGATAAAAGGAGCACCAGTATGAATCAATCCAAGGGAAAGGAATTAAGGCATGAGATTTTTGAACAAGTCGCCAGATTCCTGACAGCAGTTTGTGAGCCCATATTCCAGATGTATGAGAGGAGCAACCTGAATCTGAAGTGGTCATGCCTGTTGAGTGTTCAATGTGTGTTGGAGATGGTTATGGATTCCTCGAGTGATAGGTGAGATGAATATCATGACCATGTGTGTTGTCTTCCATGGCTTTCTTGAATAATGAGAGGACTTGATGACGTCACTTTGAGAATTTTAAATTCAGCGTGTCTTTAATAGTTTACCGGTGTGGTTGAAGTTAGAAACAGCAACCGAGGTGAAGTACGCACTTTGGACGTGATCAACTAAGATGGGGAAGCTTACAAGCTGTATGAGGGTTCTGATGTAAAGAGGTTTTGTTGACGATGCTTCGCTTTCTTCAGCATTGACATCAGGTTTCACTGACTTGGCTCTAAGGATCACATTTGTTGTGTTAGAGCACTGCTCGGTCAAACTTGCAAGCGTTGCTATCTCAAGCTTGTTGCTAAGTTTAGTTTCCAAAACTATAAGTCTTGATTTCTAGTCTACTCATAGCTAAGTCTCGGACTAGGATAGAAAGTGTAGTTGAGCTCTAGAGTCCATGGCGATCATCATACAAAGACGAAAAACTACTAAAGGAACTGGTGGAACTTCATCGACTAAAAGGTATGTGGAGACTTGAACTTATCTATCACTCAAAAGTCTATCTACTCTATCTCCTATCTTGAGACAAAAGTCGTATTGCTATATAGACTATGATTATACACATTTGCTATTTCGAGCCGAGTTTATCTCTCTTATCTATTTCTCGAAATATGTATTGGTAAGCTTTCGCTTTGGCCAAGTTCATCTTTACTAGTGATGAAAGTCATATTAGTTTCAATTACTTGAAAATCGCTTTGACGAAAAATAACTTGTGAAGAACAACTATATAACGTTCTCTAATAATGTTTCAATAATTGAAATGGGAGTTTAGAATATAACCTTGAAAGGATATAAACATTGTGTGATAACTCATACGTGTGTAAGTCCTTATTCCTTGAACCAGAGTATGCGTACTTTGCTGCTCAGGAAAACCGGAACTGAAGTCCGCGTACCAGTATGCGCACTGTAGGAAGTTCACATCCCGTGAATTTCTGCTGGAGTTTGTAAATTTAAAACAAACTTATTCCGGGTACTTAAGTCCGCGTCCCAGTATGCGTAATTAAGTGGGTTAGTTTCTAAAAACGGTTATTCGTGAACTTATACTTATACAAACTAAGGAATGCATACTTGCAAACCGTGGCTATAAAGTTCATGAATTGATTCGAGTGAATCAAATCGTTTTTGCTTCAATTGTGTCTTGTATATTTCTATGAACCAACTAAGTGTACATATTTATGTACGGTTACACAAACCTAAATAAACATGCATTTCATTTGTGTGTAACAAGCTAAGTTCGATCTAACGAATGAAAGATATTAGCTTGAATCTAATCAGGTTTTCATCTAACGGTGAATATTGAATGCTTTGTTACCAAGGTAACTTAGATTGCAAACCCTGATTTGAAAGACTATATAAAGGAGAACTCTAGCAACTGGGAAACCTAATCCCCACACCATCTGTGTGATACTAGTTGTATTAGCTAGAGTCGATTCTCCTTTAACCTTAGTTTTCTATCGAGACCCTGTAGGTTAACGACTTGAAGACGTCATTGGGATTGTGCATCCAAACCCAACTATTTTCTCTGTAGTTGTGTGATTTGATCTTGTTGTTTCTATCGTAATAAGTACAATCATAAGATTGGCTTGAGATTGATTTATCTGATAGGCAAGATATAAAAGAGGTCACAAACATCTTTGTATCATCGTTTGTGATTCCGCAATATCATCTTTCTCTAGTCGATTAATATTATTGTGAGGTGATTGATAATTCTAGGTTGTTCTTCGGGAATATAAGTCCGGGTTATCAATTGGTTCCTGTTCACCTTGATTTATCAAAAGACAGAACAAAAACTTGTAGGTATTTCTGTGGGAGACAAATTTATCTATTACCGTAGACTTTTCTGTGTGATACAGATTTGTTTATTAAAGTCTTCGACTTTGGGTCGTAGAAACTCTTAGTTGTGGGTGAGATCATCTAATAAGTGAATCAAGTGCATAGTATCCTGCTGGGATCAGAGACGTAAGGAGCGCAACTGTACCTTGAATCAGTGTGAGATTGATTGGGGTTCAACTGCAGTCCAGAAAGAAGTTAGTTTGTAGTAGGCTAGTGTCTGTAGCGGCTTAATACAGTGTGTGTTCAATCTGGACTAGGTCCCGGAGTTTTTCTGCATTTGCGGTTTCCTCGTTAACAAAACTTTTGGTGTATGTGTTATTTCTTTTCTGCATTATATTTGGTTATATAATTGAAATATCATAGGTTGTGCGTTGAATCGATCAATTGGGGAATCCAACCTTTGTTTGTTGATTGAAATTCATTGATCCTTGAACATTGGTCTTTGGTACCGTTCAAGTGATTTCTCTTGTATTCAATTAGACTCGCAGATTTTTATTTGCTTGAGTAAGTATTGAATCGATAAAGTGAGATATAACTCTTTGATATACTTTCATTAAGATTGAGTTTGTCTGTCTAGTTGATTCTCTTAAAATTATATTTGAGTTTGTCCATACAGATTGCTAAGCGAAATATTGGGTGTGGTTGTTAGACCCCCGTTTTTTCAATTGGTATCAGAGCAGGCAAACACGTTTAAAGACCTTATAAGTCTGTGTTTATAGCGATCTGACTCTATGGACAAGAGTACTATCTCTGATAAACGCATCACTAGAAATAAAAGTTCTGTCTCGACTGTATATATTATAGACAAAGATTCGTCAATCACAAATATAGACGAACCTAGTGTTCTGACGAGACAGTCAGACACTGACATGTGTTATTTCGACTACCCTTCAAAAGAGTCTATCTTTACTAATGAAAGGGAAACATCTGAAGAGAGTAAGCTGATTCTAAATCTTGTTAGAATCCAAGCTGATAGATTTAATCGATTAAAAAATCATGTCAATGTTCTTCTTGGTATAGTAAGAGACTGTAAATTCAAAGAAAATACTGAAGATCATTCTTCACGTATGTTACTCGAGGCAAGCCTCAAAAAGGATGCTTTGGAAATTGAACATCGCTTGAGTAAACTCTCAATTCACGGATGCTCTAAGCAGTCTAATATACCATGTACTTCTACCGCAACTGAAGAAGTTTCAGTTCCAGAAGTAAAACCAGAATCCCTTTCTATCAGAAAAGATGTGTTAGTCACCTCCTCTAATCAAGGATGTTCCACATCACATGGAAGGAAGAAATCTCCAAACGAGGTTGTTAAGACTGCACTATCTAATCACTCTTGTGATCAGAAAGTATGTTTCTTTTGCAAGGCAAAAGGTTCTGTCGAACAAAATGGAAACTCTAGGTTGAATAAAAATTCCTTTGGTCAACTTCCACACACCTTAGACTTAATTCTCAAAGGTGTAACTGACATTCGCATGTCTAAACCAATTGGTTTTCGTACTTACCATGTGTATGCTACCAGGAAAGTCAGTTCAATGAGTTCCTCGAATGCTCAGAAGCAGAACAGACGTCTTAACAAAAACCTTCTAAGAAAATATCGGAAATTTTCCTTCTTCAAAAAGGGATATAATGATACAGTTGATGTGAACAAGGTATTAGGAGAAAAGAGCAAAGATGTTGATATAAGAAATAACCTAAAGGAGTTAATTGAAGGTTATAAAGAGATCGTCAGCAGATTGTCAACTTCCTCCAGTCAAAATTCTTTTGGTAAGAACTCAAACCTTGTCTCGTATTATGATGACAACAAGTTTTATGATAATTTCTCACATCAAAAAGAATTCTTTCCTAGATTCGAAAGGAAAAAGAGACTCAACCCGTAAACACAGTTTATTTAATGAGCTTAGAGCTCATACTTGTGTCAATTAATCACAAAGATTGAAAACTTACTCATAAAAATCATGTTGAGTAAGATGTGTTAATAATCAGGTATACTGTTAGCAAAATTGCTTTCTGCTTAGTTGAGTTATTTTATTATCGTCCATAGCTAAACTATTATCTTCAGACAACTTTGCTTAAAGTTTTGGTTGTGTCTGATGTTGTTCTTTGTTTGTTTTTGTTGCAACTATGTTGTGTGATCTAAATTATTTCTCTATGGAGATATAAAATTTATTGAGCCAAAAATCTTGTGATAATTTTCACATAGTATAAATTATGTCTTGTCGTAAAAATACGACCGGTTGTGTACCTTTGTTGTTGGGTCAAGATTGTTTTCTTACGAGTACCCGTGTTACTTTCACGAATCAATTTTTAGAAAACCTAAAAGTTACCTTCCTTAAGAAACCATTTAAAAACCAAAACCCTTGAGTCTCGTACGCATACTCTGGGATTTTTTTGTGGTTTGTCCAGAATGTCTTCTTCTAACTCTAGCGGTTTTGCAAAAGGTTTTCTTGACAAAGGTATTGGTTTCGAGTCCAAGGGAAGGAAGAAAAGAACCCCTAGTAGAAGATGATTATCCTAATGCCTCATATTACTATTCATATACACATAAGGATGTTGAGAATGAGGATATGGTTTCAACTGAAGTTGTTCATGATTTTCATAAATATTTTGAGGAAGCAAAACTGCAGCTCGTTGATACTTTGAAGAGTCTTGATGTGTTAAGAACTGAGTCGAAAAAGGTTACTTCTGACCTTGGTATCATAAAGACACATATTAATTATCTTCACAATGAGGATATCTTCTCTGAAGAAGCAGTACATGATGTCAAGCTCAAATACCTCAAGGCTCGTGAGGATTCCGAAACGTCTATTTGATTTCAGTTCGTGTTCGATTTTGATGGTTTAAGAGTCTGTCCTTTTTCTTTAGCTTGTTGATTTTATTTTGTCTAGGAAATCTTCTTATGAGAATTTTATTCTTGTGTTTTAGGAAGAATAACTAGAGTTTGGAATAGCCATTATTGTGATTACACATAGCTATGTCCAACGTTTTCATCTTTATTGTTTTTAGGTTTATGTGGTTAAATTCTAAAATTGATTGGAAGATGATTTTTGCAGTATTAATCTTTATGGTGTGGGATATGTGTGTTTGCGTCCGTGAACTATGATTGTCCCATAATTTGTCAAAAGTTAAGTCTTTCACATGTCTATATGCAAGTATTGATAAAAGAATGAATGAACTTTTGACATTACAAAAGTTTTTAAGCCTATTGTATGTCATTATGCAAATATTGATGGAAGATAGGATGAACTTTTGTTTACGAGGATTATGTCTATTGTATATCATTGTGCATATAGTGATATAAAATATAATGAATCCTTGTCTATTCCGCAGTATTGATCTTCCCTGATCCATATTTTTATGTATATAATGTGCGGCTCCATAAGTTCTCTTATGTTGAGCATTTCCGATTAAATTAATCATGGGTTTTCTTGTGATTAATTTAATTGAGTATTTTGGATTCAAATTCATATTCGTATGTGATTTGTTATGTCCAAAGAAATCCTTCTTTTCTTGTGAAAGTAAGGTCGCTCTTGTTGTTCTTTCGGGAATGACATTTTATGGGGGAGAGTACTTAATTGAACTTGTGCTTAATTGCCAAATCTTTATGGGGAGTGTGGCTGTGGAATATTATAGGGGTTATCTTGTATCTTTATAAACTCCTTGAGGAATGCATTTAGCTTCGGCTATATGATGGCATCTAAAAAGTTGATATGTGCTTTTTTTTGGTCATGAAATGTCTCTATTGAAATTTCTTTAGGATCCCACTAGTTTTCGTACCTTTGCCAATTTTATTGACAAAAATGGGGAGAATTAATGTGTAGTTCACACTACAAATACATATGGTTTTCGGATCATTATGTAAGGGGAAGTGGTTTCCATGTGAGATGGAGTATTGACTAAGGGGGAGTGATATATATCACCATAGTATTGTTGTCGAAGTTGTGATACAATTGAACTTTAATGTTGTGTAATAACACTATTACATTGTGTAACAATGATTGAGAACTCTTGTTTTCTCATTTTTATAGCTACGGATTTTCAACAACGATGATGTTAAACTTACAACCTTTGGAATCATTGGAGTACTTGGAAGTGACGAAGATTTCGAGTAATGTTGAAGAACCAAGGAGATCATGCATATGGAAGAGAAGCTACAAAAGTTTATTTATTTATTTTGTATTCCATATGTATTGATAGTTTTGTCACTAAAATTGACAAAGGGGAGATTGTTAGAGCACTGCTCGGTCGAACTCGCAAGCGTTGCTATCTCAAGCTTGTTGTCAAGTTTAGTTTCCAAAACTATGTCTTGATTTCTAGTCTACTCATAGCTAAGTTACAAACTAGGATAGAAAATGTAGTTGAGCTTTAGACTCCATGGCGATTATCATACGAAGACGAAGAACTACCCAAGGAACTGGTGGAACTTCATCGACTAAAAGGTATGTGGAGACTTGAACTTATCTATCACTCAAAAGTCTATCTACTCTATCTCCTATCTTGAGACAAAAGTCGTATTGCTATGTAGACTATGATTATACACATTTGCTATTTCGAGCGAGTTTATCTCTCTTATCTGTTTCTCTAAATATGTGTTATTAAGCTTTCGCTTTGGCCAAGTTCATCTTTACTAGTGACGAAAGTCGTATTAGTTTTAATTACTTGAAAATCGCTTTGACGAAAAATAGCTTGTGAACAACAACTATATAACGTTCTCTAAGAATGTTTCAATGATTGAAATGAGAGTTTAGAATATAACCTTGAAAGGATATAAACATTGTGTAAGAACTCATACGTGTGTAAGTCCTCATTCCTTGAAGAAAACCGGAACTGAAGTCCGCGTACCAGTACGTGCACTGTCGGAAGTTCACATCCCGTGAATTTCTGCTGGAGTTTGTGAACTGAAAACAAACTTATTCCGGGTACTTAAGTCTGCGTACCAGTATGCGTACTTAAGTGGGTTAGTTTCTAAAAACGATTATTCGTGAACTTAAACTTATATAAACTAAGGAATGCATCCTTGCAAACTGTGGCAATAAAGTTCATGAATTGATTCGAGTGAATCAAATCATTTTTGCTTTAATTGTGTCTTGTATACTTCTATGAGATTTAAGAAATTGAACAACTCTCTAACTAGTTCTATTGAGTCATTTGAACTAGTTATGGTGAAAATGAATATGGTTGATATGAAAGTGCTCATATGGCTAACCATTCGGTTATCTACTGTTGAACCAACTAAGTGTACATGTTTAGGTACGGTTACATAAACCTAAATAAACGTGCATTTCATTTGTGTGTAACAAGCTAAGTTCGATCTAACGGTTGAAAGATATAATCTTGAATCTAATCAGGTTTTCATCTAATGGTGAATATTGAATGCTTTGCTACCAAGGTAACTTAGATTGCAAACCCTGATTTGAAAGACTATATAAAGGAGAACTCTAGCAACTGCGAAACCTAATCCCCACACCTTCTGTGTGATACTAGTTGTATTAGCTAGAGTCGATTCTCCTTTAACCTTAGGTTTCTATCGAGACCCTGTAGGTTAACGACTTGAAGACTTCATTGGGATTGTGAAGCCAGACCCAACTATTTTCTCTGTAGTTGCGTGATCTAATCTTGTTGTTTCTATCGTATTAAGTACAATCGTAAGATTGGCTTGAGATTGATTTCTTTGATATGCAAGATATAAAAGAAGTCACAAACATCTTCGCCATCGTTTGTGATTCCGCAATATTTTCTTTCGCCAGTCGATTAAGATTATTATGAGGTGATTGATAACTCTATGTTGTTTTTCGGGAATATAAGTCTAGGTTATCAATTGGTTCATGTTCACCTTGATCTATCAAAAGACGGAACAAAAACTTGTAGGTATTTCTGTGGGAGACAGATTTATCTATTACCGTAGACTTTTCTGTGTGATACAGATTTGTTTATTAAAGTCTTCGACTTTGGGTCGTAGCAACTCTTAGTTGTGGGTGAGATCAGCTAATAAGGGAATCAAGTGTGTAGTATCTTGCTAGGATCAGAGACGTAAGGAGCGCAACTGCACCTTGGATCAGTGTGAGATTGATTGGGGTTCAACTACAGTCTAGACCGAAGTTAGTTTTTGGTAGGCTAGTGTCTGTAGCGGCTTAATACAGTGTGTGTTCAATCTGGACTAGGTCCTGGGGTTATTCTACATTTGCGGTTTCCTCGTTAACAAAACTTCTGGTGTATGTGTTGTTTCTTTTCCGCATTATATTTGGTTAGATAATTGAAAATCACAGCTTGTGCATTGAATCGATCAATTGGGAAATCCAACCTTTGGTTGTTGATTGAAATTGATTGATCCTTGAACATTGTTCTTTGGTACCGTTCAAGTGATTTCTCTTGTATTCAATTAGACTCGCATATTTATATTTTCTTGAGTAAGTATTGAATTGAGAAAGTGAGATATGACTCTTTGATATACTATCATTAAGATTGAGTCTGACTGTCTAGTTGACTCTCTTAAAAGTATATTGGAGTTTGTCCATACAGATTGCTACGCGAAATATTGGGTGTGGTTGTTAGACCTCCGTTTTTTCAGGTTGAAATATATTTGAATTGATCTTCTTTACAATATCAAGTTCCAAAGTGTAAAACTTCTAAGAGGTATCCATTCACTAGACAGGGGGATACATGTTGAATGGGTTTGTGACATTGTGATGGGTTTGTGAATGATGTTTTATCTACCTTAGGAGTCTACTTAAAGTGATTTTACGACTTCATGCTCCCCTAAACATTGTGATGAGGTAGCCTAGCATATATGCTCCCACGAGGGGTAAAGTTATTTTCTGGAAGACCTTAAGGTAAACCAGGTGAGATGTGGTTGTTACCTTGCCATGATGATGTAAGTGGACAGTCCCTTTTTTAATACTGGTGTTATTCCGATCTTCTGGTTGAAGGAGGTGACTGTGTTAAATCTCTAAAACTAAAGAATCCCCGGTTCCTAAATGTAACTTACTTTGATCTCCTACTAGATAATAAATGATTTGATGGTATCACCATGAGTCCATGCCTCTATGATTTCAACAGGCAAGGAAAGTCAAAAAGCCTGAAGTTTCCCTTTGTTGTTATTTTTGTCGCGCTAAGGCTGGAGAAATAACTTGAATTGAAGTTGAAGTTTTCGTTAGCGTCTAGGATGTTGAGCCGTAATGGGGATATTCTTCGACCTTGTGAGCATTGAATGGGTGGATTCATGCATTATCATGATCCTTAGACTCATAAGCTTACTTTACTCTCTAGATGTAATGATGAATGCTTGGAATACTCATACGGAAGAAGTCCTCTGAAGACGTCAAGGATGAAGAGGATGAGGTAATAGGTATCATGTTTCTGACGTTGTTCTACGGATATCTTCAAGTATTATGTTTCTATAAGAATCTATTGTGCTATCTTCTGAACCTTTGATTATTTTACGGGATGGGTTGCGGTGAGCAGTCCCAAGTCACACTTCTCTTTAGTTACTGGAATTGTGTTCTCAGGAGTAGGCTTGAGATGCGTATCAGCCTCATCTGGGATTGCAGGCGCCTACAAGATACGACGTAGTTGAGAGAGGTGATGATATCCTTGTGATATGCCTTTGTGGAGTAGGGGACCTCATCGCGGTTGTAAGTCTTTAGTTGTCCATCTCTTCTGGGATGGAGAGGTTCTCCACAATTAAGGGATTTCGTGTAAACCTTCAATCCCCAAGTATGGTTCACATGATTTTATCTTGTATGGTCAGTGGACGTTGACCATAAGACAATCCGATATCATCTTATTGTATCCATACTTCTCGCAACTTCATTACCTCATCCATGGGAAAGTAAAACATGAGAAATTATGGGTTACCTTTGCATATGGTGGTTGTTGTTGTGGTGAAGCTCTGACGGAGTCTGGAGTCTAGAGCATAACTTATCTGTGATCCAATTTCAGGGATAAGGCTGGAGTTAAATCCAACTAAGGATAATGTGGAGCGCCCAGTCTGTTGCACTTGTTAAGTCGAAGATTTCCTATTTTATACTTCATTGGTGACATCATCCACAAATGGTTGGATGGAGTATTGTTTGTTGACCAGACACGTCCCCACGACTTTATTCTTTGACGGGCCTTATTCTCTCCAACAAGGATGGAGTATATGTTATTGATCGCTTGGCGGCTTCATGAATCTCGGGAAAAGTTTGAAATCGTAAATTTTCCAGCAACGAACGGTAAAAATGAATCATACCAAATTAATACAAATCTCCACCGATTGTAGTTCATTAACAGTCGGGATCCTGAGTCCTGAACCCTTTCACGTATTCATTTGGTGCTCATTGTTTCTGAAAAGACGAGGGTACCCAAATATACAACAATCTTAAAATTTTCTACCGATAAGTCCTCTTACCAAAAGTGATTGTGTATGGAGTGAATCGATACAATACAACGAAACGGTATTTACACTTTTTGTGATCGTCTATGATTACGAGATCGAGACAATACAACAATCAAACTGTGATTATTGATAATAGGTTCGGACTTAACCAAACTCTCCAGGATCACTATCAAGTAATACAAAGTTAATGTTTGTGTAATTTACTTTAAATTATAATAACAACAATTATAATTATGTAAAACAAAAGTAAATGACACAGCAAGATTTTGTTAACGAGGAAACCGCAAATGCAGAAAAACCTCGGGACCTAGTCCAGAATTGAATACTTTCAGAATTAAGCCGCTATACAAAATCACACCAACTTCGTATAGTTGAGACCAAGTAACTAAACCTATAGTTCACTAGTTTCTTCAGTATCCATGCGCTTCTGATATTCAATAAGTGCACGCACTGGAACAATTCATTTAGTTCGTATTCCAAACAGTAAAGGAACAACAAATCTGTTCGGTAACAACTCTATTCAATCTCAGTGATATGAGTACCAAAGTAGCAGATTTTAGATTATGCAATCAATAATATGATCTATCAAGATGCTAAATATTGATGTCGATCTACGCAACTAATCAATCAAATCTATCAAAGATAAATCGATTATAGTTGGATCTCAGCCGATCAAGTTTTGTTTACACCAAAGATTATGAACCCAAATAAGAAATCTTCTTCGTCTTCAAATTTTCTTAAATCTTCAATAAACACCTGCACACCATAACTTGAATCTCTTGTGATCAATCACGCGCAGAACGGAGTATGTTAACAATATATTAACACGAGACGTCTTTAGATCTACAAACAGTTCTAAAGATCCCGTCGATACTTCGATCTAGTTTGAGTGAATCTTATATCAGAAGAGAAGATTCTCAAGAATAAACAAACTAGGTACAATCAAAGTTCAACAACCGTTAATCAATCAAATCAAATCAAAAGCTAATAATACTGCAATTATCTAGTTTCCCACCAACGGTACTCGTAGAGCTTCTTGATCCCAAAGAAGTCTTTAAACGAGCGGTCGTAAGATATTTCGCCTAATTAGGGTACCTTCCTCTCTGAATAGACGACTCCACCAGTAACAACACAATAAGGTAGTTTAGCTGGATCTTAGGATAGTTTGCTCGCAATGCAAACTTGGGTATTTATAGACCAAGGAAGTTTGGACACCAAGGAATTTCCAAAACCAAAAATATTCTCAAGATATACAATATATTTCCAAATTCGGTTTTCATAATTCCTAGAAATGCTCTGTCCAATATTAACCGAAATCCTACTAGAAAATCTCCAATTAGTAAATGCACATTATCAATTTTTATTTTCCAGAGATATGCATTTTAATTGTTGGTAATTAAAAGCATATAAAATTAACAACTTTATTAAAAAGATTCTCAATTTATTTCGGTCCGGGATCTCCTTGAGTTATTAAGGAATATATTTGAACAATAAAAGATAAGAGTTACTGAACATGTTCAAAGTATGTCGACATCTTATTTCTTTGTAAATCCTCTTTCATATTTACAATCTTGGAACCTATTATACCACACTTCCAAACAAGTATAGAACTGGTTCATCTGATTTCCAAGAACTATGTGATTGATCAAATCAACACACTAATCATGGGTTTACGGTTCTACCAAACACAAGGATCAGTTCTACCTTAATATGGTTACTGGGACCGGTTACATCAGTTACCAAATTGGTTACATAAATTACCAGTACCGGTTACCATATTCTCATGGTATTACTTGTGATCGGTCACACCAGTTACCAGGATCGATTACACCAATTACCAGGACCGGTTACACTAATTACAAGGATCTACTACACATCTTTTGTGATCGGTCACACCAATTACAAATATCGATCATACCATCTTAGGCGATTACTTAGGATCGGTTACACTAATAAAAGTCATATCAATACATAAGTCAGGTACTGTGAATAGTTTTACCAAGATACATAATAAATTATGATCGGTTGTACTAATCACACATATTGGTAATCCAAAGATATGCAATGAATAACAATACCAATAAGCCTAGCGATTTCCCTTTCGATTCACAAAACAAGTTCATGAATATACTTCCTTTAAACGAATTTAAACATTGTTTCCTAGGACGAAATCTTCACCCATACGCATACACATAATCACAATAGCATTCATACGATTATGTCGATGTCTTATATACGAAGTTCAAAAGATAAGCGTTATACTTCATATTGTAATTCTTTAACACGATGTCTACTAGAGTATAATCATTCACAGCTTCGTAGTTATGTTTTCAATAGAGCACGACTTAAAAGATACGTTGGGAATGAAACAGTTCAAGTCAAAATATTACTAACCTCAAGAGGAAGGATGATGTCGTCGATGTAGCTTGTTACTTCTTCACATTCTTCAAGTCTTCGAGTATGTATGTCTCATTATCCTGATCTTTCTTTCCTAACCTATATGAAGTTGTCTCTAGTACATAATCAAGCGACTCTTTAATTGAGTTTGGATTCACTAAAATATGACGACCAAACTTGACATACCAACGCTTGGTGGGTTCAACCGAGGTATGCTCTAACAGTTTATCTGAAACATTCTCCCTAAATATGAGACAGTGATTTGTTCAGAGACGAGAGACACCTTTTAGAAAAATCAGTAACCATCTCGGACCAACCGGAGATGCTATTGGGAGCAATATTGTTACACCACATGTAGACTCTCCCAGTAAGAGATTTGGAGAAATACTTAAGATGTAACACCTGGTTGTAATCATATTCCCTTAATAATTCCTAGAGTCGAGAGACATGTTCTCCAGCATTTTCATTTTTATCATACAGTGAGAAGGCATGAAATAAATACCATTTTGGCAGAGGGACCCTCTTAACTTCTTATGGGTACGGAGCCTGGTGTTGGTGAAATGAAGACAAGTCTTCTCCTCCACGATTTTGTATGAGTCTTTCCAAATCTTCATGGGTAACGAAGTTTGATTGTTGACTCTTTTCTAGCGTGAAGATGCGGACTTCATCATTTTCCTGTGAGTTATCTTTTGACGTGCTAGCACCAGCAGTAGACTTGGAGGAATTCCTAGCTGACTTCACCTGGAGTTGGCGTTGTTCTAGTGACATATGTGAAAAAGCGGGGGTCTAACAACACCACCCAATATTTCGCTTAGCAATCTGTATGGACTAACTCCGAAACACTTTCTAGAGAATCAACTAGACAGTCAGACTCAATCTAGGTAAAAGTATCTCAAGGAGTTAATATCTCTCTCTTGTTTTGATTTACTCAAGATAATAGAAATCAGTGAGTCCTAATCAAACACAAGGAATAACTTGGACGGTACCAAATACCAATGTCCAAGGATCAATCAATGACAATCAAACAACCAAAGGTTGGATTATACCAATTGATGATCTACACGCACAACCTGTATTATTTCAGTTCTAAAGATAAACAATATAACGTGGAAACTGAAATAACACAGACACCAGAAATTTTGTTAACGAGGAAACCGCAAATGCAGAAAAACCCCGGGACCTAGTCCAGATTGAATACAACTGTATTAAGCCGTTACAGACACTAGCCTACTCCAAACTAACTTCGGACTGGACTATAGTTGAACCCCAATCAGTCTTTCACTGAACCAAGGTACAGTTGTACTCCCTATGCCTCTGATCCCAACAGGATACTACGCACTTGATTCCCTTAGCTGATCTCACCCACAACTAAGAGTTGCTACGACCAAAAATCGCAGGCTTAAACAATAAACAAATCTGTCTCACACAGACAAGTATATCAAAGGATCAATCTGTCTCCCACAGAAAAACCCTAAAGTTTGTGTTCCGTCTTTTGATAATAATCAAGGTGAACATGAACCAATTGAAAATCCGGTCTTATATTCCCGAAGAACAGCCTAGATTAATCAATCACCTCACAACAATCTTAATCGTATGGTAGCGAAACAAGATGTCGTGGAATCACAAACAGTGAGACGAAGGTGTTTGTGATTACTTTTATATCTTTCCTATCGGAGAAATCAAACAATCTCTAGCCAATCAATATGATTGTACTATTACGATAGAAGATGCAAGATCAGATCACACAACTACGATAAAAGTAGTATCGTTCTGGCTTCACAATCCCAATGAAGTCTTCAAGTCGTTAACCTGGTTTTAGAAGAAGAAAACCAAAGGTTAAAGGAGAACCGACTCTAGCACGCAAACTAGTAGCACACGTAAGGTATGGGGATTAGTTTTGCAGAGTTGTTAGATGTCTCCTTATATAGTCTTTCAAATCAGGGTTTTGCCTTAGTTACAAAGCAATCAATATCCACCGTTAGATGAAAACCTGATTTAGATTCAAGCTAATATTTCTCAACCGTTAGATCGAAAACTTAGCTTGTCATACACAAATGACTGTACGCTTCTAAGTTTGTTAACCGCACCCAAACGTGTACATTGTTGGTTCAACAATAGTCTAACCAAAAAGGTTAACCATAAGAGAATTTCATACCAACCATGTTCTTCTTCACCATAACTAGTTCAAATGACTCAAATGAACTAGTTAAGAGAGTTGTTAAATTACAAGGAAATCATATGTAACTACACAAGACACAATTGAAGCAAAGATGATTTGATTCACAAGAATCGGTTCATGAACTTTAATAGCCACGGTTTGCAAAAGCATTCCTTAGTTTTTTAAGATTAAATTCAGAGATCATCTTTAGATATATAACCTTTTCAAGTTCGCAGACTAGGTTCACGGAATTAAGACACCGGACAGAGTTTACAAAATCCAGCAGAAATTCTCGGGTTTGAGAACTTCGTCGGTTCGCGGACTGGGTTCACGGACTTGGCTCACGCAAGTAGTTTGTCAACTCCAGCAGAAATTCTCGGGTTTGAGAACTTCGGTAGTTCGCGGACCGAGTAGTGCTCTAACAATATGCTCGCTTGTATCTTCGAATATGCGAGGATCTCC
This sequence comes from Papaver somniferum, assembly GCF_003573695.1. Classification (NCBI taxonomy): domain Eukaryota; kingdom Viridiplantae; phylum Streptophyta; class Magnoliopsida; order Ranunculales; family Papaveraceae; genus Papaver; species Papaver somniferum. The sequence goes on from NC_039364.1 coordinate 41,266,235, forward strand.
TTTCTAAGTGGTGGCCATGCTTGCTTGTGTTTTAGCAAGAATTTCATGCCTTTTCATTATATCTGAGAGATTTGGTGGTGCTTTGTCATCCATGGCATATTTAGTGGCACAGCCTGAAAGATGAGCGTAAGTGTAGGAACAGTTTCAGGCGTACTACCACTGGTGTAAATAGAATTAAGATTGGTTGATGGACCTGAATTCGTGTTAGTTAATGAACCAAACCTAAGATCCACCATTTTTCAGAAAGTTGAAGAATTTAATTGTAACTGAGAGGTTGATCTACAGTTGTGGTCTCCAATTATTTGTACCTAAATTAGGTTCTAGGGTAAACAATGTACTGTTGAAGTACTTTCTTTTGGTTCGAATATAAAAATCGCACAGGACAAGACTAAACCAATATAATGGTTGTTCACGTCCCACTTTACTTACATAAATAGAAGATAAGTTCATCTTAAGGGAGGGAAGCATAAAATGTTGAGAAAATCAGTGGTGATGAATTTTGTGTGTAAGGTTATCGAACTATAGAAACTCAGAATTTCAGAATGATAACCTTGTTCTGTTCTGAACAGAAAAAAGAGTCTATTTATAATTGTAAAAGACATATATTTTTTCCTCATAAGTAGTGGAGGTAGCTGGTGACGGCATGAAGACATGGATATCGTGGAGGTAACGATTAGGCCATGCCTGCTATTCTAGGAATGATTCTGGAAACATGTAGGACATTACTCCATTATCTCTTCAACTTCTCTAAACCATCATCACTACTCTTTACTTTCTCATCATGGGGTATTACCGCCGCATGTTGCTATAAACCATCAGACCAATACCCCATGAAGAATCCACTCGTTTAACATGTTTCTATTTCTCGTAGGAATTAGTTGAGTTATGGACTACCTCTTATCTTGGCTAAGCTATAGGCATGATGTGCTTTGACTGGGTGTTAAGCTCTCAATAGGCTAACCAGATCTTACCATAGTGATATTTAAGACTCAAACTCAAAGCACATGTGAGTAACAAAGAGTTTGTTGTATGATAACACTACTAATATTGGGAGGAATTGCAACCATCACTAGTGGCAGTCATGCTGAGGAAAGTATTGCTCTATACTAGTGGCTAATCCACCTAAGAGCTTCCCAATAAGTGTAAATTCAATACAGGGGATGAATATAGTATAAATAATGAAATACTCCATAAATACATATAGAATACTGAGATCCCAGCTGGGCGAAGTCCTAGCACATATATATACTCTCTGATATATGTTTAGAGGCGGATTTACAAGTTTTTCCCTTATCAAAAAACCAGTATCAACAGGTGGATACAACAACCTTTATACCCGAAAAGTAGATATCAACTAATTAAATAATAATGAGGAAGATGGGAAAACTTACATCTATAGTTTTAACAAACCCTTGTATCACCACTTGAAAAGATATAGTATTGATGGATAAATCCTCACCAACACTGCCACATAAACCGATGACAAGATGTCTCTTCTTCTTCATCAAGCTCACATCCAATTTCTTTCTTCCTTATCAATACTCTTTTTGATGTCGCTCAAACCTCTCTAACTCTTTCTGGTTTCACGACCAGGTAGATGGGGGAAAACCTCATTATTGTTCTTAACATAACATAAATATGTTAGATGTTTCCCTTTAACAATTAAGGACACTCACTGTTCGGACATAAGGAGTAATAGGCCCAACACTCTCCCCTCACGATTTATGACTAGGTACTTATTATCACTACCAAACACAAAAGTGAATATGCTTGTGTTTGGTAGTGACTTGCACATCATATTAGAAACAAATTTATAAAGTGTTTGAAGCAAACTAAGAGAGTAGATGATAGAAAAAACTAATGAAAATCCTACTGATTTAGAGAATTTTGACATGAAAACGCGGAAGGATTTCTTTTATGAGAGAACCATCAACAATCATACATCAAAAATATAGCCGCTATTGAGTTTAAATTACGAATCCGAAGGCTAGAAAAAGGAGAAATCTATAGCTAAATATTGAACTAGACAATTGTAATCCGACTGTAGATGGATAGTCATTATCCGGTGTGGTATTTATGTAGCTTGTGGTCAATTAACAAACCTTTAATCCATTTTATAAATTTAAGAAACATTCAAACGTCATATATTCTTTGACTAAATGATATCATTCTAAAAAGTCGAAATAATCCTCCGAAATCTTCCATTTTAACCTAATGCTAGTTCGATAAAAACATATTAAAAAATGAGCAGGAAAGTATATTCTTTTTTATCGGTATGAACTTTCGAACTCGTTTGTAATTCTTTTTTCTTATCTATATTAGCTTTAAATTGGAATTGATAATTTTCAAGGGATTATCTTTAATTTTCATAATGATAATGATATCATTTGCATTATTTGGTTTAGTACTCAAAGAGATATGATTGTTTGAATAATGTGTTTCAAATCTAAAAAATAGACTAAAAGTTTGTTAATTACCACGAAAGACACGAATATACCTCTAAGCATATACTTATTGTACACGTAGGGGCATACCTCTAAGCATATACTGATTTGATTTTACACGTATGGGTATATGTCAACATTAGACGTTAGCGTGTGTTTGTTATGTGAAATTCATCTTTCTCGAAGTTTAAAAACCCTAAACCACTTTATTTAATTTATTTTCGAAAAATTCTTGGAACGTCCTAATATTTTGTCGAAATTAATTTTAAGCTTACAAAACCTTATTTATTGGTAATAAACATTATAATTAATTCTTTCTTATTTTATCAGAAGAGAAGTTGTATTAATATAAAGAATATACAACAGCTCTACCAGGGGTAGATGAGAGAAAAGGGGAAAAGTACAAAAAAAAGTTACAGGAAGACTGTGTTCCAATTACAAAGAATTGTATTCGAAAAATTTAGATGTACTCGATGACCAGCTGCAGATGCCCCAGCCAGGACAGGAAACTTGGCTTCAAATATTAGATCATCATCAGTTTTTTAGAGATACTGCTCATCAAATGTTCTAAAATTCCTTTCGCTCCAAATGGTGTTGACAACTGCCGCAGGAAGTAAGCCCGAAATTAATTTTCTAGATTGTGAGAAGTCATTGCCATGCCAAATCCCTTCCAGTAATCTTAGGGAACCATGAAGTACCCATACCCAACCTGTACTAGGTAGAAGACGACACCAAATCTTATATGCAATTTTACATTGTAAGAAAATATGGTATTGCGACTCAGTACCCGTTCCACACATAACACATGAATTATATAGGTTCATACCCTTGTGTTGAAGTATATCTATCGTATTAACCTGCCATGAATAAAGCACCATAGTAATATGTTTAGGTTAGGTGGTACTGCGGGTCTCCAAATGAAACGATATGGAAAATGTTCCACTCCAAAATCAGCGACTAACCTTGCATAGAGTGAATTGACAGTGAACACACCCTTAGAGTCAAGTTTCCATCGACGAGTATCTGTGAGGACATCTCGAGATGGTGGGTTATCGCTAGTGATAGTGAGTAGAGCATTAAATTATTCCGCCTCTGAGTTTGTGAGCATTCTCTTGAAATCATACCTCCAACTCCCTTCCAAAGATATCATATTTTCAATTGTTGCGTTTCTATCTCTGGATAACTTGTACAGGTTAGGAGAAGTAGTCGAAAGAGGTAACTGGCAACACCAAATGTCATTCCAGAAAGCGATTATGCTGCCCGAATGCAAATAAAGAGTCGAGGTTACACTGATTAGACCTGCAGATTATGCAATAACACACCAACAAGAGACTCCATATGTTTGAGTTACTTTTTCAGGCATCCAATACGAGAAATCAGTACCATATTTGTCTTCAATTATCTTGTACCAGAGATTTTTATTTTCGACACCATAAATCCAACATCATTTATCTAGTAATGCTAAGTTCATAAGTTTAGGATTGCACACACATAGATCACCTCTTTCTTTGGTCACACGAACCATATCCCAATTTATCAAGTGCACCTTCTTTGTACTCCCACAAAAAGTTGTGCATCTTCTTTTCAAACAACTTGAGAACTGAGATTGGAGATTTGAATAAAGAAAAATAATAAGTGGGAAGTGAGGATAAGATGCATTTTAATAGAGCAAGTTTACCTCCTTTTCACAAAGATATATGTTTCCTAACTAATAACCTAACATCAAACTTTTCAATGATTGTGTCTTAAGTTCCTTAGAGGCAGGTTTAGCGCCAAACGACATCCTCAAGTACATAAAAGGTAAGAAATCAGTTGAAAAACCAAATTCCTCAGCCAAAATGTTTAAGTCGGCGACATCCCCAACAGCAATGAGTCTCGTTTTCGATGTGTTAACCTTCAGACCTGCTATGAACTCAAAACACTGTAGTGTTGAAAACAAGTTATGTAACTCCTCCTTTTTATTATCTACAAAGATAATCGTATCATCTGCATAATGAAGGTGATTGACTACGATACTCGTAGATGAAACATAAAACCCAATGAATAGACCTTGATTAGATGCTCTATCCATGAATATTGAAAAACCCTCCATAGAAATGTTGAACAAAAGAGGAGAAATTAGGCAAACCTGTCACCTCTTGTACGAGTGAAGTAGCCAAATGAAGTTCCATTGATAAGAACCAAGAAGGAAGATGTTGAGTAACAAAACCTCAACCAGTTACACCATTTTCTATCGAAACCCATTTGAGAAAGTACAAATTCAAGATACCGGCCTCCAATTGATTTTGTCAAACTCCTTTTCAAGATCAATTTTGCACTCTAAACCAGGATTTCCAGACCTCAGTCTAGAATCTAGCTACCAACTCGTTAGCAATCAAGGTACCATCAATAATTTGTCTTCCTTTAATATAAGAACATTTCACTGGAGAAATAAGTTTATCCAGAACAAGTTTAACCTTGTTGCAAGGACTTTTGCAATGATCTTATATACACTAGTGAGAAGACAAATAGGTATACAATCCTTGACTGTCTCGATATGGTCCTTCTTTTGTTTGAGAGTAATGAAAGTAGGATTATGTTTAGAGTAAATAGTAACTGAAACGCAAAATTCAGACACCGTACCCATAATATCTCCCTTGATGAAATGCCAACACTTCTGAAAGAAAAGAATAGGGAAACCGTCCGGACCTGGTGCTTTGTCATTACCCAAATCTCTGATGGCATGTAAAACCTCTTCTTCAGTGAAAGAAGCTTCTAAGATAGCCACCTCGGTAGATGTGATGGTATCAAATTCAATTTCATCTAAATTAGGTATGATAATCTTTTCTTTCGTAAAAAGAGTTTTGTAATATCCTACCATGTGGTTTGGCAAATGTTTCCTGTCAGACACTAATTTATCTCCAATATAGAGTTACCTGATTATGCTGTATCTTCTTCTAGTCGAGGCATTACTGATGAAGAAAGACGTATTCCTATCACCTTTCTGCAACCATTTGGTATTTGATTTAATTTTCCAACAAGTTTCCTCCATTTTTGAAATATTTTCGACTTCAGATTTGTTTTGGAAATGCACATTCCGTTCTTCTTCAGTAAGGATGTTATCTTCAGCTAGGCCATGAAGAGTTTGTATCTCATAGAGGATTGCATTCAACTTTGTGTTGGTGTGACCAAATACTTCTTTGTTCCATACTTTTAGCTCTTTAAGTGCTTTTAAATTCATTCAAAGCACAGTGTTATGGGTACCTTCAAAACAAAAAGAAATCCACCAATCCTCTAGTAATTGTAACAATCCATTCTCCAAGAACCACATAACTTCAAACCTGAAATGATTAGGTCCCCAAGAGGGATCAAAAATATCTAAGAGGAGAGGAATGTGATCATAGGTAGGTATGGCTTTGGCTAATTGGGTAACAAAAGGGTAGTGTTATTCAAAACATGGGGAGATAAGAAACTTGTCTAGTCTGCACATAACAGGGTTTGCTTGACCATTTGACCATGTGTATCTTGCACCCTTTAGAGGTAATTCAATGAGGTCATGCTCAACAATGAATTTGTTGAATTTTTTCATGCTTCTGGTGAGCTTCTTACAATTATTTTTTTCATCACACTTTGTAATTGTGTAAAAATCGTCACCAATACACCAAGAAAGGTTAACCCAATATCTACAAATATCATCCAGTTCTATCCAAAAATTTGTCCTCCCGACAGATTTATTTTTCCCATCAACATTAGTAAGAACCTACTTGAAGTTGTCAGGATTGAGAACGTGTACTCACTGACTAGTGAGTCACCGACTTCCACAAAGTCTCTATCCCAAAGAACTAACATACTACCTGAGCTCCCTACCGAATGTTGGAAAGTCCAACCCACGTTCTTGTAACCACAAATTTGTTTAACATCCCAAGCTGAACATCGCATCATTTTGGTTTCTTGAAGTATTATAATCGGAGCTCTAATCATCTGTAGCATTTTATGTACCACCATTCTTCTGCTACTAGAGTTTAGACCTCCGGCATTCCAAGTTAGGATCCAAGTTAGACCTCTAAACATGATAATTACTCATACGTTTATAGTAAAAGAATTATTTTCTCTCAATTATAAATAGTGTTTTACGTGATGAATTAGGATTTTTTTTCCGAGGTTCATGTGGCCAAACTACATCGACGAAGTCACCCATGATGAGCTAAAAAATTTATATGGTGTAGGAAACCGAAAACTTAAACAACGCATGAAACACTGGTATAGTACACTATTTGGAGTGCATTTTTATGCATCCCCCTAAAAACAAAGGTGAACAAGTATAAACAATTTCATAGGATAGTCGACATTAGAAATCGTTATTTTGTTGTTGTTTTTTCTCGTTTTCAATGTAAATATAAATCAAGGGTTTTGTTATCTTGTGCATTCATGCACAAGAAAAGAGCTAGTCATTGGTATCGGGAAGTGTAAAACACAATAGAATATATGAGAGAGAATGATTCTCATGGATTTTTGAATTTCTCTCTCCACAAATACATTCTCCAAAGCAAATAATCATTCCATCGCATATATTTTATTGTGTTTTACACTTCTCATGTCAGTGATCGATCGGCTCTTATCTCGTGCGAATACATAAGATAACAAAACCCATCAATCAAAGCATAATAACTTTCTTAAATGAATTATAAACAATAATTGCGCACTCTAATTCGTGGTTGCACAAATATGGACTCGTCTGTATCTTCCATCTCCAGCTAACCGGACAATGTCGACAATTGATTCCCATATTACAAGGGCCGAGATATCAATAAACTTAAGTACAATTTATACATAGAGTGAGCACAAGTTCCAGACCATTTTGTTGCATTAATTTCTTGAACATGGGTTTGAATTTTCAACGTACTATGTACCGTGGAATTTTCAATTCGTTTTTGTATACTCTGATAATAATTAGTATTAAATAATACAAAAAATAAAGGAAAACAGTACCAAAGATCGTAAAAAAATGAAAGAACCAAGAGTTGAAACGAGAAAAGTTTTGTTCTAAATCCTAACAATCTGTAGGAAGAGGATACCGGCAATACCTTGAGTTCTTCATGCACAAAAAGAACCTTTCATAAGCGGATGCCATCTTTGAAGCTGTGAACATTGATGATGCATATGCTTTACATGCCATGCCCTTCCTGTGCATCTCAGATGGCCCATCTATTATCGCTCTCTCCAAGGCTTCAACAAATGATCCCACATTAGGAGAAAATGTATACCCAATTCCATCGTTAATAATAACAGTACCGGTGATACTGGGGTAATTCGGTGTCAAAAGTGGCGTCCCACAATGCATAGCTTCCATAAGGGTTAAATCAAGCCCCTGCGGCCTTAATGTAGGATTAACAAAAATGTCGATTGCGTTATAAAACTCGGCCAACTCTGAGGCATCCAGTGCACCTAGAACCTTAACACTTGATCCTAACTCCATGTACCGTTTTTGCCAGGTCCCAGTACCGGCTACTAATAAAAATACACCGGGATGACGTTTGGCTATCTTTGAGAAGGCATCGAATAGAAGTGGATGTCCTTTGTCTCTGACCAAACGTCCAGCAACTCCCATCACCAAACTCGCATTCAGTGGGATACCGTGTTTGTTCCTGAAACGTTCTCCTGCTTCTGGTTCTTGTGTGAATACTGTGTTATCAACTCCATTTAAGATAACATGAACATTTCTGCGAGGAAGCTGGTAGATATTGGTTAAAACCTCGGCTGCGCTTTTGCTAATGCATATATGCTGAGTGTAACTTGGAAAAAACCTAATCTCCTCCACTAATTTTGGCATGACATCACGAAGTTCTGTACCAAATGTAGACCCCTGAGAGTCCAAAACCAATCCTTGGAATAGTTTTGAGTGCATGATTTCATACCAAATACCATGCCAAGTAACAGCTACTTTAGCTTTAGGAACCATTTTTGCTCGCCAATGCGGTAAAGAAACACTCTCGCCATGAACATAATCAAATGGCAGTGCATCATTTTCACTATTGAAGATCTGAAAGGCTAGTGAACAATTCACAGAACCATGGTCGTTAGCAGCAAAATGAACATGAAGATTGCCTTGGTGGATATCCGGGTGTGGTCGTCTATCCGAGGGTACCGTGAAAACGTGAATTTCGTGTCCTCTAGCTGCCAGATCTGTGTATAATTGCTTAGCATGTCGTTCCATTCCTCCTGGGTGAGTACCCACTGGCCATGTTTTAGAGAAAACTCCAAGTTTAAGCTTCTCCATAGCCGGTCCAAAACATAAATTGTTCCATGGGGACTGAATTTCGCGAAGATCACTATGAACATCTACTTCTACGCGAACATCTTCAGTTATTCTGAAATATGGATCACTTAGATTTCTTCGAGCTGGGGGAGTGATAAAAAGAAGGAAAGAAGTAAGTACAAGAGCTAAAGTGAGCAAGGTTGTAGACCTAAAACTTGAAAATGAAGAAGAAGAGGATTTTGAGTTTTGATGCTTAAAAGCCATGCTAGAGAAAGGGAGTCTAGTACATGAGCCAAGATTTTGATACTTATTTGATTGTATGTCAAGATTGAGAGACCGAATTGTTAATTGCCGTGCTGCTTCAAGCTCAAGATTAATTTGTTATTTAGTACTACCTTAATTACTTGGTTTTAATAATATTACAAAATTCTTTGTCACCATCCGTGCCGGATCTGACTTCTACTTAATTATTAGTATTTTTCTGATGTTTTTTAAGCTATTTTACGTGTGAAAAGTTCATTCTTGCACATGGAATTGTTCATATCAACCAGCTAGTGCCTACTGTACTCTTTTCTCTCTAGTCTCAAGAATTTAAAGAAAAATAATGTCCATTTATTAATTTCTTGAAGTTTGGATTTTACATTGACATTTAAGGATTTTAATTGGAATGACGCATAGGATATCGGTCTTACTTTTTCTAATATTTATTTTTGTGTCTCCGAAGGTTTGGGTGGCGATGGCCGTCCAATTCTGGATCCGACTGGCAGAGAATCTGGGTTTTCACCGACATGTTTAGGCCGGCAACACGTCAAAGTACTACTATAAACAGCCCAATCTAACCTTAAATCTTTAAATTAGAATCACATAATTCACTTCTGGTGTAGAACCCATATTATGTCCTTTGCAATGTAAATTAGAAATAAAATGGCGACCATCTTCAGCCCCGGAAAAGGTTGAAATTAATTATCAGTTTTACTCTGTCAAGCACCTTAAGATCTTTAACAGGCCGACACCTAAAGAACGCAGCTCCCTAAATGCAGCAGTTCACAGTTCCTAAAGGTCAACAGTTCGATGTTCGATCATATTTTAATGGAACTACAAATTTGACGATTGATTTGCACACGACACGATCCTCAAAACCACTTAGCCCTTGCATCAACACCATGTGGACCCTAGAGGTGGCCCGTTCTCCCTCTACAGCCAACCACATTGCAAAGTTAGATCCTTGAAGTTCTTTAAGATGCGCATCTTCATAAAACTTTTCAGAACTTAGTACTCCCACTCCTAGTTAGCAATTCGGGATTCGGCAAACGTACGGAACGGCAAACGTACGAGTATTATACGGTTTTGTAAAATCCAGATTCGGTCCAAAATTCGGTCAACGGGACGTGATTCGTCAGTAATTCGGAACGGCATACGTACGTATATAATTCGATTTATAAATGTGAGTTCGGCTCTGAAAATTCGGTATCTATATATAGCAAATAATTTGTATTTATAAGGTCATAGACCAATTTTTATGCATATGTGTGAGTTATTTAAAGAAAAAATAAACTTAATATGATGATATTAATAATATATACAACATTAGTTATCCAAGAGGACGTCGTATGGTGGTTTAGATGCTTGGTTAGTGAGTTTGAGATCTCTCTCACATTCACCTTCAAATCTCTTCAGTCGTTTTTGTTTCATAAAAATTACAACACTTTAAATATTCGGTCGTGTATGCTCGGGAGGCAGTAAAGCCCAAAAAGTGGAGTCTTTGAAAAATAAAAGCTAAAGAATTTATGGCGAATTAAGCGGACGTATCATTCGGAATACGTAAAATTCGTGAACGGTTCGCGAATAATCCGGGAATGCCACATAATACGCGACTTGGGTTCGGAGTTGCAAACGTACGCGAATAAGACGGTAAAATTCGTGATACGGAAAAATTCGTGAATGATTCGCGAATCATTCGCGAACTTACTAACTAGGCTCCCACTGTTATTTTTAATAGGTTGGTTTTATTTTTAAAAAATTCATAAAAATAAATAAGAACTTCATAAGAAACTTAAAAAATTCTCGGTGTATTCAAATAATAGGTGGCGAAGTTCACGCCCCAAAAAGAAATTAATGTGCATGTTTCTTCCTATATATTCTAATCTGCAGGTGAAGGTATTGCAACAAAAAGTTACATACACACATATACCTGTACATAATCATAGAGCGGGACGAAAGCATAGATTTGATTACATGTAGATAATCCAATTAAGTGTGGGAATAAATCTAAGAAAAAAACCTTTCTTGCTAATGTTTCCGAGAAGAAAGAGTACCGTGCTTGTCCAAAATCAACAGGTGAAGAGGGAAAATACAACATTGTTTCAAGCAACATGAAATACGACTGTGAGAAGCTACACTAGCAACAGAGGTAAATGAAGAATAATCCTTTTTTTTAAAACAAGAAAGAAACCCCATTTATGTCCCTCGCTAAAGAGACCGTAGTCAACAGACTCGACACATTCTGCTTTTTAGTTTCTAGTGGTACCTTTAGTTCTAACTTTTAAGGAGAAGCAAGGCTCTGTCCATTGTCAGGACACAATTTCAACACGTTATTCTCCATGGAGGCCACTAATCAGAGCCTGGCAAGAGAAAATATTTGATTGAGTGCATTTTATTTTTAGAAACAGAAGATCCTGCAGCATCTTCTCTCTTCAAATATACCATCTACACATTCAAGATTTTCTTTTCATCTGTGCCTTATGTTCTACCTGTCAAATCATGTACAGGCAGGACTTTATGCTGAAACTCGGGTCGCATTTGTTTGTTCATTTGTCCCTTGCATGTTCTACCTATATCATGAAGTTTTAACCACAAACTACATCTCTCTTTTGAGTAATAGAGGACCATAGATAAAGACTGTATGACCAGACAGAAAAGTGAAAAGAATAAACTAGATAAAAAAGGAATTTTCATGGCATTTGCTACTGTACCTCACAGTATATCCAAACTTAGAGCAGAAACCACCAAGTATAAAAGCTGAAGTATGCATGTTTTAATAGCATAATCAGTTTCAGAGTACAACATGCAATGTGGGGTTAATGAATGACAGTGCAATCTTCCCTTGGCAGAGAGAACAATAGTATAGTGTCTCATGAACGTGCACTATTATTTTTCTGGCCGCCAAGGGAGAATTGCCCCGCCATTCGCTCTCAGTTAGACTAACCAGAGCAATCAATCAACAGATGGTTAAGAATCAAAGTCAATTGATGGATAAAAATCAAAACTACTATGGAAGCTGGAGTACCCGTGTTACAAATGGTATGACCAGTTGCATAGAATAATGTGCTATGTGGGTTTGGTGAATGACAGTGCAATCCTTCCTTGGCAGGAGGGCAGTACATAGTGTTTCATGAAAATACACTTGTAACTTTCTGGCTGCCAAGGGAGAATTGCCCCGCCATTCGCTCATCCAATCAGTTAAATTAACCAGACTATAGATCAAGATAAATAAGCATAGGAGACAGAAGAAGGAAAAGAATCAAAGCGCAAACCACCTAGTCTCAAAGCTGAAGTAGACATGTTACAATGGTGTGACCGCATGGGATACCATGCAATGTGGGGTTGATCGATGACAGTGCAATCTTCCCTTGGCAGAGAGAACATTAATACAGTGTTTCATGAACTACACTATTAAAATTTTCTGTCTGCCAAGGGAGAATTTCCCCGCCATTCGCCCATACAATCAGTTTAAGTTGATGAACTAGATATACCGACCAGTGGAAGGATAAGATAATGGTGTATCACTTTAATATTAGTGTGCAGGTGAAGCTCATAAAATAATGCCGCGGAGAAGACGATGATTACTATCTGCAAAACATCCACATAGGTGAAGAGGATCTCTGTCTATCCAGCAGTTAGCAGATGTATCTTTTTGTTTTCTCCACAATATTTATACTTCATGTAATCTTATAGCTGATAGATGGTGCATGAAAATTGGTGCGAGCGTACAAGGAAAAAGGTTCACAAATCACCAACTATTACTAAAGAGTCCAGCAATGCGAATGTAACAACTAACCAGATTTGAGACAATGATTCAACCTTTGAAAAACCAATGCAGGTTCAAACAACAATAAATAGTATGAACATGCTAACGAAGCTTAACCTTTGGATCCTACCCATATTCACCCAAGAACTGGTGCTCCCACCATCCTCCATGTAACACGTTCTGTAAATTGAGACAATGAAAGAGCATTTATTTTGGGGACATTAACTCGTGTAACAAAAATATACTGAAATAAGAATGATATTAACTGCATCAGCAATCTAAAAAGGTAGACGCTTCCGCAGGCTCTACTCCAATGTCATTCACCAACAGTAAAATGTGATGTATTGAGACATAAGATTTGCAGTATTGTCACTAATTTATCTTGAAGAAATGTCTAACAGTGGTTATCAGTTTAAGGCGACACAAATACTTTCACTTGCCAAGGCTTGTGGAATATTGAATTACAAGTACATAACCGTAAGACTTGATATCAATAGCAAGTTTACTGGACTTCAGATTGTAATCTCTAGCATAATGGAAAAACGGAGACAGATATCACATCAACACACCAAAAATGCCACAGCAATCTAGAATTAAACAGACAAAGGAAAACAAAAACTGAGTTCCTCCTAGATACCTATTTTCTAAAGAATTCAAATCGAAGATATAACTTAAAAATGAAATCAAAATTCGCAATTGAGATACAGATTCTAATGAAACCTGTTAAATTGGTCATAATCTCTTCAAATATAGGCAGTATTACCGATAAATAAATAAATCCAGACAGCCGGACGGACGGACTTACCGACTCAGATTATATCCACGCCTATTCAATTGTGTGCAGATGGCATCTCCTTATTAGGCATTACCTCTTGAAATTTACACTTATAACACTTCAGTACAAGTGTGCAAAATAAATAAAAATTAGTTTACTATAAATTTATTTTTTAGATATATCCTTTGTACTAGCCATGCTACAAAATCAGAGGCTGGACAGAGATGCTCATACTATTCCAGTTCAAAGAGAATTATATCACTATAGATTAAAGAACCTTTATCTGACACAGAACAATTAAAGATGTTCCTATTTAACGAAGAAAGATACCCCACCATTACTCTTACTCTCTAAATAATGCACAGTTGATACAGCTTACCCTGATTATGTTTTTGTCTACTGCAGCATTTTTTTCCTGTTGGTAAGTAAATTGGTATTACTATCCCACCATTCAACACTGACAATTTAACTAAATAATACATACTTTAATCTCCTCACAAGCCGCCAAATCAAGTTCAGAATATGATACCTTCCAGTTGTACAACTGTTCTTTCATTCTCTGACTGAAGGAAACAAAGCCTATGGTACAAAATGTACTGCTAAACATGAAGGTCCTGGAGCATCTTCTTTTATATTCGCCATACATCCATTCCAACTTTTTCTTTCAGCTGTAGATCTATTTCACCTGTCAATTCATGGATATTTAGGAATGCGCGACTCCTTATATTGAAGCTCAGGGTCGTATTTTATGGTCATTTGCCCTTTGCTTAGTTGTACGGATCATTCGTTTTTTTACCTTTACACATTTTTCCTATGAAAGGAAAAAGGAATATCATGCCGCATAAAGATTATGAGTGGTCTGTTAACACGTATTCTAACAATAACAAGAGAACAAGCTAAAGAAAACAAATAAATACATATACATAACATGAGCTAGTATTGCCTGTTTTGCTAATTACATATCCTGATAATCACATATTTTATATGATACACTTAGGGAGAATACCTGACACTAGATTTATTTTCATTTTTCAACAGACTCATCTTGCTACTTTGGCAGATACAATTGTAAGGCTTCATTAATGGTATTTGATATTAACTGCACGCATCAGTGAAATACGAGGTGCATTATATGCATGACCAACTCAAAAGTGAACCAGGATAAACTTCGTATAATAAAAGGAAGTGCTCATAGCATATGCTACTTTACTTCATAGTATATCCGAACTCAGAGCACTGATCACATAGTATAAAAGGGGAAGTAAACATGTTACATTGGCATGATCAACAACGAAGGACAGTGAGCAAATGCAATGTGGGGTTGATGAATGACAGTGCAACCCTCCCTTGGCAGAGAGAACAATCAAACAGTGCTACTTGGTGCTCTATAATCTCTTTCTGTCTGCCAAGGGAGAATTGCCCCGCCATTCGCCCATACAACCAGTTAGTTTAAGATGTTTAGCTACTCTACTACACAGTATATTAAAATTCAAAGCATAAATTACGTAGTTTTAAGGCGGGTGTATGCCTGTTACATTAGCATGATAAACAGTGAAGGACAGCATGAAGATACAATGTGCGGTTAATGAATGACAGTGCAATACTCCCTTGACAGAGAGAACAGCCCAACACTGCTACCTAGCATACTATTTCTCTGTCTGTCTGCCAAGGGAGAATTGCCCCGCCATTTGCCCATACAATAGTTACTTTAAGTTGTTTACATATATTTCTCAATCATCAGATGTTACTCTACTATTTACATGCATGATCATTTAATGTCGGATAGATTTTCTTGCTATTTGCAGAAGATCCATATAGGTGACAGAGAATTTTTGTGTTCAATAGATATCAATCTTACCGTGTATTTTTTAGAATCCTCACATTTAACGACGATTACCGTGTATTTTTTAGAATTCTCACAATTAACGATGATAGCTGGTAAATGTAAAAGGTGTTGACAGTAAGTGCTAACAGTAATGGAAGATAGCTTGCTAATATTTTGGACTGTGGAAAACAAGTGATGACTCAAGACTCGAATAAAGGCACTGTGATGTCATTCTCGTGGTCTTTTTACCCTTTTTCTTGCTAGCTACAGTCTTCATTTAGTGCAGAAAAAACATGTCTGGGCAGTGAATGAACAAAATGTAAACCATAAATTAGTCAATAGAACATTACCTCTTCTGCTTTCCAATGCAACCATCACATAGCCTGTCAAATGTGTGCAGTTGTCACAACATCAGAAGCACAATCTTCAAATATATCCATTCCTTCACTCAATTTACCCTCCTATGCAATACCCCACCAATTATTACCAGTATCACCTATAATGTAATTGCACACCCTTTTTCGCACATTCATCAGACAGATTCCAAGCATTGGATGAATTTTAATGGTTTTACCGTTGTTTAGTTGAGGATGAAATCGTGAGGGAATGAGACTAACAAATGGGTTTCTTCTTAGAGATTTCAGAATTATTTTATTTTTTCTGATAATTAGAGGTTTCAGAATTAGGGTTTCTGTGAGGGTTCTAGACCAAAACACAAGATTTATGTGATAAACATAGGTATAAAATCCGGATAGTTGAAGAATTAAGATATTTAGAAGAAGATTAAGAAGAGAATAAGAAGATCAAAAAAATTGAAAGAGTTCTTGTATTAATTCTTGAGTCTTTTACAAAGCTCATGAGTTGTATTTATAACTGCGTATACTTGTGAAACAAGTAATGCTAACTATGGAGTTTAAACTAAACAAGGGAACTAATATAGATAAACTAAATAAGTAAACTAATATGAATAGGTGTTGGTACCAACATCCCACCCTTCTCGAAAAATGGCTTGTCCTCAAGCCTGAAATTCTGGAAATACATCACGATACAACGAATGCGGCGTTTCTTGCATTCTCCATATAATTCTCTTAAAAACTTATCACGATCAAACACAAAGGTCACTTCATTAGTGGTGGTCATGAAAACTATGCTAACAAGTACCACAATGAGTACATCATGGGTATCTCCCAACTTCTGAGTTATACCATGGAATGCACAACCAATTGACTTTTTCCTCTGCTGGTCCAAGAAATGGAATAACTCCTTTGATTCATTAACTACATTTCTGTCTTGAGATAAAATTGACCAACCAAGTCTTTTAATTTCGACGTAACGTCAATTGCATCATCTAGAAGTGTCTCAACCGACGGTGCAGTAGTAGGTGCTGAAAAGAATATGATGTCATCTAACCATCTCCCGTCGGTATAAACTGATTCAAGAACACTTATATTTTGTCCGCCAAAAGGAATTGTGTCAGTACACATGTCAAAGTAATTGATCCAAGCTACCCTGACTCTCAGGGCTCTAATCATTAAAAAGATCAGTAGCCTAAGATACTCCACTCCAAGTAAATTATTTGTTATAGCTAGGAAAAGTGGCACATATTTCCAATCATTACCAAACTTACGTATTTGCATCAACTTAGAGATCTTCTCGACCAGCGCCTTAACAAAATTAGTTTCTCCAAGGGATTCCTCTATTTGTAAAATTTTTTGCGCATTATTTGAGTTTAAAAATTCGAGAAATACTTTGTCGCCTTTTGCGTCATGTTCACTAACAATTCCCAGGCTCTTAAAAATTTCCATAGTGGATATGACGGAAGATAACAAAACTTGGTGTTCGCCGTCATCGGTAATACTAGATGGTAGGAATAAACCAAACATCACTTTTTCCCTAAACATCCGCTCACTGGATTTAATAACCCGTACTTGGACAACTTGGGTGGTAGGGATCTTTAGTAGCTGATGACTAGCGATATAAAATGACAAATCAATTGTCCACATGCATATTTTCCCTGCACAGCTCCCATCAAAGCTTGCACAACTCTTCTTCATACCAACTTTCTGTTAGAACATTAAGATGTACACATGGAACACAATTCTGAGCCAAATATATATAGGCTTCACAAACATTTAGCATCTCAAAAATTTCCACAGGTTTAAACGGCTGACCTTCATTAGAAGGTTCAAAAATGGGGAAAGTTAGAGTTTCCCAGACCTTATGGTTCGAAGCATGAATAAGTCGTAGATACTCGTTCTTGCTGTAATACTTGGTAGTTCCAAGTTCAAGTAGTTTCTGACGATAACGCCATAACTTCTTTTGGACAGACTGAACCCTGTAGACTTGGTGAATATGAGCAGCAGTTTGAGCACTTAACAGATCCTTTAGTGACAAATCCGGAGTACCAACAGTGTCTGGCATTGGACCGCGCTCTGAAAGTGTTTGTACAGCTATCACATTAGAGAAGGTCTCTCGATAGTTCTTCCCTTTTATTTCCTTCAAATCAAACGTAGAATCAGCAATTCCTTTGCGTCCGCAGGCAGAAACAAGATTAGTTGTTCTACTAGAAGGAAATTTCGGATTAGGACCTGATAATGTTCCAGGAGCATCTCCTAATGTTACTAGAGCACCAATAGTACTCCGCTTTCTTCCACAAAAAGCATCCCAGTGAAGTGCAGTCCATTCATTGACATTACCGAAAGTGAGACTACCAGATTTATCAACATTTTCATATACAGTACTTGAAGATTTCCCTTTAGGCTCCAAAATAGCTTGTTTAACGTTGATTTTTGCTGAGAAACAAAGTATTATTTTTCCAGTAGCAGTTGATCTCGTGAATGCAGCCTTGTCGTCGTCCATGTATCTGGCAGGAACTCCAATTACGAAGATAACATTTCTCACTATCTTGTCTTGAGCAACAGAAATTTCGCCAAGAAGGACTTCAACTTTTCCATTAGTATCAGCATTAAGGTTTGGAAACTCTGGATTTACGGCGCCACATACAACTGACTCCCAAATATAAGGTTCATATGCCTTCTGCTCAAAAGCTGTGTTATTATCTGCACATTTTAGCGCTGAAAATCCATAGATGGATCTTTTATATAAAGAGGAATTCCAGAACTCTGAGCAGTTGTTTGTAGTGGCAGTACTTGTGGAATAAGTAATGTAATCAGTGAGTTAGCTGGCTCCCGTCCAATATAATTATGTCTGTTCTTCTCAAAACTTACAAATGAAAGAAATGGCTCCGAATATTGTACTGAATGCATGTCCATCACCAGTTTTCTAAGACCAACTTTGTGGGCTTCTACCAGCACATTCGTGTAATTGCAAGACTTTTCCTTGTAAAATTCTTCATTGTAATAAGCAACAACATCGCGTATGTGCACAATAACTCCAGGAAGATTTGCGAAAAGAAGAGCATAATTCTCACAGTTACAGTCCACCAAATCTAACATAGTGTTAGCATCGTATTCATCAGTTTGTTTTAAAATTCCAGGCTCGAACAGAGATGAATGATTTGAAACCGAAAGGGGTAGATGCGCAGCTGTCCAACTTATACTTCTTGCTGGTCGCAATCGAGTATCATTCATGCAAATACCAATGTCTTGATTGAAAGACATGTTGCTTCTTACAAAATATTTTGACGTACCTTGTGCCAACGATACTCTCTCGGCGTTTGAGAAAATTCTACCACGAAATCGTCCATTGTAATTCTCTATACTTATATTTTCTTGAGATAGGTAATCAAGCTTATAGTTAGAATTATAAAACAATGATATATAGTTTATTCCTCTAGTTGGATATACCATGAAAGAAATCTCAGGAGTTAACTCAACAAGATGATTCTTGTTAGGGTTTACATGAGAGACGATTGTACGTGTTTCCCCATGAGTAAGAACTTGATCATTCTCAACAGTAGACGAAGAAGATAAATTTATATCATGAACTACTAAATCATTAGGTTTGTCGAAATTTGAAGACTCACCATTAACTTCTAGCGGAACATGTGAAACCTTGTCGTCTTGATTTTCTTCTTCTTCTATAGAAACAACGTTCTCTTTATAACCAGCTGATGTGGTCGAAACAACGATAGTATCATTATAAAACAATGATTCCTCTTCACTTGACAACGAAACATGTTTAAACTGACTGTCATCTTGCTTTCTAGAAGTAGCTTGTACATTCACATAAACTGATGTATTAAACTCTTGCGAAACATATGGTACCTCATCGACCTGTTGTTTTACTTCTTCCTTTTGAGAAGTAGTTTTGGTTTCTGCACTAACTTTTGTCGTGGAAATCATATCAATGATGTTTTGAGTTGAAGATGAATCTGTTTGTTTAGAAACAAAAAATATCTCAGGACCAAAACGAGCACGAACTAAAGGGCAAAACTCTACCCATGTAGTAACAGTAATCGTGGTCTTCTTCCAATGATACCAAGCATAAGCATCACCTTTAAGATGCGCGGAAGCGATAGTGATTTTTTGATTGTCATCCACCGTGTGTAAACTAAAATATTGATCGGCACTAAAAATCCAATCATCAAGGTCATCTCCAACAAAAGTAGGAAATTTCAAACTAATAGATCCACAATGAATAGGGTTTTCAAGAATTCCATCACCAATATTAGGATTGGTAGTAAACTGATGGTTTTGTTGATGACCAATACCATGAGCAATAGGTTGAGGAAAACATTCACGAAACACAGTATGTAAATAGTTTTTTAGTTTCAAGCTCAGATCTTGTGTCAAACTTGAGGTCAGAGATTTTTCATGTCCAGCTAGGTCAAGTTTACGCTTAGCTCTGTCATCTTCACGGGCTAACTTGAGGTCAGAAATTCGCGTAAAATCTTCTCAGTGTAAAACATTATTGTAGATGGTGGATTTTCGACAAAGGCTAATTTCGTAAACTCATAATTATACGAAGATCTGATTCAGCAATCATACGTGAGTATCGAGACACGGGTCTCTCATCGAATTCTCAACGGAGAGTACTTTCTCTCAGAGTACATGTAGATATGTAGTCTCACGACTGGACAACAACATATCTCATGAATACTGAATACTTTCAGTGATCATTTCTATATAGCATTACGAGATGGACGGCTCCTAGACAGCTTGCTCTGCTAGTATATAGCGATAACGTCTTCAAGAACAAACAACAAGTTTACCCTGACTATATAAAGGATATGACTTACCGACAAGCTCATATAGGGATAATTAATGCTCCTAGACAGCTTGCATTGCTAGTATAGAGCCACAAAGTTAATTATTCCTAATTACAATTGCTCTTATTCCATGGTTGAATCCACGACTGGTCCCATGGAATGGCAATAACAATTGTTCTGATTCTATGATCGAATCCACGGCTTGATCTCATAGAATAACAATAACTATATTATCTCATTACTCCGATTTCATGATCGAATCCACAACTGGTCTCATAAATGGTAATTGATAAATCTTAATTACTCTGATTCTATGGTCGAATCTACAATCCCATGGAATGGTAATGCTCACTTTATTATTCTGAATTCGTAGTCGAATCCTCAGCTGATCCTATGAATTAATAATAAACATCTTATTATTCAGTTTTGTGAATTATTCTCCACTGAATTCCACAATTAGTAATAAATAATCAACAACCGGGCGTCTGAGCTACCTCTAAGTAAGCCCCGATTCAAATGGTTATATTCAACGACGATACACTAACAGTCACCGCACGAACGAGTATTTCAAAAATACAACGAAACGATGAATAGGGAAGAAAATAATATATAATTAAAAATATTGACCAGGGTGCTGGGAGCACAGACACACGACCCACCGACCGTGTCGTGGTCAATCCCACGCCAGTTTTATATGTTTAATGCATTTTTATTATTTTCCATGATTTGATGAAAATTCTCTCATTTTATCAAATCTCCTTCGTCTCGAGGAAACTCCTCGGTTTCATGGTACTTCCACAAATCCATAAAAAATAATATAAAATTAAGGAAAGGAGTGTGGGGCGTGACCACTGGCCAACCGGCCATGCCTTGGTCCCAACCGGCCCCACACCCCACTGTTCTTTATTATTTTATTGTTATTATTATTATTATTTCTCTAATTTCATGAAAAACTCCTTGATTTCATGGTATTTTTGCACAAATCATCAAATAATAATAAAATAAAATAAATTATGAAAACTTGTGGGACCGGGCCTTGGCCGCCTGGCCACGCCCTAGCCGGTCCCACACGCCCCTTTGTTTTATTATTTTATTATTAGTTTTCCTTTAATTCATCAAATTCCTTGATTTCATGGTATTTCTCTCAAATTAGGAAAAAATCCCTCAAATCATCAAAATACCTAAAAATATTAAAAAAAATTAGGGAAACTCGTGGGACCGGGCCCTAGCCGGACGACCATGCCTGCCACGGTCCCACACGCCCTTGTTTTTATTATTTTAATATTTTTTGCTTCCTTGAACTCATGAAAACTCCTTCAATTCATGGAAACTCCCTAAATTCATCATATTTCTCAAAATTCATGAATTTTTCATAAAATCATCAAAATATTATAAAATTAAGGAAAAGGCACTACGGGACCGTGGTCACGACCGGACGACCATGCCTTGACCACGGCGGTCCCACGCCTCCCCATTCCTTATTTTATAATTATTTTTCATCATCTCATGGTGTTTTCCTCAGTTTCGTCGAAACCCTAATTTTGACATATTTTCTCGATTGGATGCTCAATTGCACGCCAGAAAATATCAAAATTCTCAGGACTGAGACGCGGACGCCTTGGGGACACGAGCACGCTATCTTGACCGACCAGGATTGGCTCTTTGGCTCACGGAAGCCGGTCCCATCAATTTTCACAGTTTTGACCTAATTTGCACAATTGCTCGTATTAGGTCCAAAACTCTCCCAAACATTTTGGATTTTCATGAAGTGATCGTCAGGCAGTCACGGGACAACCCAGGGCCGCTCATGACTCCATGTCGGTCCCTCACGTCGTCATAATTAATTAGGTTTTCTCACCTAAGGCTTATACGAGCATTTTTGAATAAATGATTAAGCCAGCATTTAATCATTCTTCCACTAACAAATCGTCAACTCTTCAGGAGTTCTTCGTATTTGCTCACGTGAGCATATGGAAACTACATGGTTGATCCACGGTCCCATGTAGTCGCTCCCTCCTTCGTCCCATGGTTGAAATTCTGACGAACCATGAATTGATCATCAATTGATCAAATTAGGGTTTCTGAATCCAAGGATCATCATTCCAGCAAACATGCTCAGACGATCAAATATTCAACAATTCATCACATGAGCAACACTTGCTCAGATGATAAATATTTGCTCAAATCAAGGAATACTGGTTCAACAATCAATATTCAGCGGTCCATCGAATGAGCAATACTTGCTCACTTCATCGTAAGAACTATACCTCTGTCTCATGACATGTTCAATTCATGAGTTTCAGAACATCATGTTCAACTCAGCAACTACATGGACTCATCGTCCCATCAAACCATGAAGTCATCAATTGACTAAAAAACCACGAGACGTCAATCATGTCACTTTGGGGGGATATCACTTAGGATTTTGGTCTGGAGGTCTACGGCACGTATGTTCAAACACACGATGGAATGTGAGCAAGTCGTGCAATCAGTTGAAGAAATTCACGAGGTAGTGGGTGGAAAATCGACCAAGTCTCCACACGTTGAGCAACTGGTTTCAAACACGATCTCCACTTCCCCACTCCTTGATTCCATCAACTGTCACACTTCATGGGGTCATGGTGTCTAAAATTCCAGCAATATAAATAAGTCTCTGAATCATGATTGAAGGATCGGCATCAACAGTATCATCAATCTCACGTCTCATCGGCAACACGATATCATCAACTCATCAATTGAGCAACTACTCTCAATTGAGCAATTCCAATCACTCAGAGCTTATCGTATTCGGAATTCACACACCCACAATCTTTGATTACCATTGATTCCACACATTACTCAGCTTCCCTCCTACAGGTCAACCCATCCTCTCTTGTGACCGAATTTACTCTGGAACGGTCATTGTCTTGATTAAGGCCAGAGTACTACGTATTGATCTCTCGAATCTAAAGCACCCCCTTTGCAGCGGTGCATCTGTGTGCGGTTTAACATTTCGCTCGGTTCGAGGAGTCTCCTCTGTATGGTCGTCTCCTCAATTCCTTAAAAACCATCAAATCGTTTTTCCACATCTACAGATCGGTGACCACAGTGGGAGATCATTCTCTCGGTTGCAATCTCACAATCTCACAAGATGGTTGGTCTTAGGACTAATTCAACTAATTCAGATCAGAATATTTCAAACGGAAACATTCCTCATGTTACACCTAGCGGCATGGAGGGCAGAGGGATCCCGACTTTGGCAAAGTTGGCTCAAATCCTAGAGGTCCATACCAGGAACATGGACCTGATGAAGGAGACGATAAACCACATCCTCGACTTTATCATAAGATTGACATCCGAGTTAAGCAGTATCTCCGCTCCAGAAGCCACAACACCGGGGACTGAGACGTTATCTGACCCTCAAATCAACAGCTTCACCACATACGAGAAGCCGGTGGAACAAGAGGTCACACATTTGATTGAAAATCTATGCGAACTCTTGTACTTCTCCAGGGATCAACGCACAGACACATTTTCAGCACTTAACCAGATATCATCCAGCGTGAAAATAACGCCACCAACACCATCAGTTGAAGAAGTCTCCCTAGTGCCTGGGCATTCGACCGACAACATCTCTTTTGGAGAAGAAGATCGCATGACGGATGAAGGACACAACCGAGCAATGTATATCACTTGTTTCATCAAAGGCACCGAATTTAGAAGAGCTCTTGTTGACACCGGTGCTTCCACCAACATTGTCACTATGAAGACTCTCAGGATGGCCAGATTCCCACAAGGTAAAATCGCTCGCTATCCCATCCTAATGACAGGATTTGAAGGAAGTCAAAGCCATACATATGGATATGCATACATAAATTTGAGGGTGGGGCCGATTCGATCGAAAGCAAAATTTCATGTGATCGAGCAAGAACCTGACTACCACATAATTCTAGGACGCCCATGGCTCCATGATAACAAGGTGGTTCCTTCAACATACCATCAATGCATGAAGGCCCTGCTCGACAACAAGATCGTTCATATTCCAGCTTCATCATCTCCTTATGCTCCCGTCTATGATACTGAGTTCCTTGAATCTCAAAAAGGCGTCCCGGAACCTCCAAGCAAGATTCGCATTACTCCACTTCCAAGCTGGAAGACTATCGAGAAGGCTGATAACGATCCGTCATCCTCAGCTGCTAAAATGATCAAGTCACCTACTATACCGACTAAACGCCATAATGATCAAGTCTCAACTCCAGGGACAAACTTCACGACCGATCGAGACGTAGAAGGGAGAGTCATTTATCGCCGACGGAAAGATTAGCAATTAATCGGGGAGAACGATGAAAAGTCTTCCCACCATGAAGAATCGTGTCAGAGTGAGCTATCACTTGAAGAAGAAGTCCAAGATTCCCCACGAAAACTACAGGACGACACTGACTCTACCACTGACGATCTTGAAACAATCAACATTGGGACTGAAGACGATCCAAGTCCAATCCCGATCAGTTCAACACTATCACCAGAGGAGCGGACCGAGCTGGTAAAATTATTGAAAGAATATCAAGATTCTTCTCCTGGGCGTACGAAGAAATGTCGGGTCTAGATGACAAACTCGTCACCCATCACCTGCACATCGTCCCTGGTTCCAAAGCTGTCAAACAACCGCCCAGAAAATTTAGACACGAAGTCGAGGAGCAAATCAAGGTCGAAATCCAAAAACTGTTGGAAGCAGGGTTCATCAAGCCTATTCTTCATCCAACGTGGCTAGCAAATGTGGTACCTTTTAAGAAGAAAAATGGTCAAATCAGATGTTGTGTCGACTTCAGGAACTTGAATAAATGTTGTCCAAAGGATGATTTTCCTCTACCTAACATTGACGTGCTCTTCGATGCAACCAGTGGTCACGGTATGTTCTCGGTCATGGACGGCTATAGTGGGTACAACCAGATCAAGATGTATGAACATGACGCCAACAAGACTGCGTTCCGTACTCCCATTGGGAATTTTTACTACACTGTGATGCCCTTTGGATTAAAGAATGCTGGTGCCACCTATCAACGAGCCATGACTGCCATATTCCACGACATGATGCACAAGCAAGTAGAAGACTATGTTGATGATGTGGTGGTAAAATCGAAGACTCGAGCATCTCATCTCGAAGTTCTAAGGCAGGTGTTTGAAAGGTGCAGAGAATACAAATTAAAAATGAATCCTCTAAAGTGCGCATTCGGATTTTCTTCCGGAAAATTCTTAGGATTCCTGGTCACGGCTGAAAGGGATCAAAGTCGACCCAGACAAGGAAAAATCTATTACCATCATGCCTCCTCCACGTACCGTGAAGGAACTACAGAGCTTTATGGGAAAGGTAAATTACATTCGACGCTCATTCCTGGATTAGCTCAACTCATTGCTTCGTTCACACCTATGCTGAAGAAAGGAGCAAGCTTCACCTGGACAGCTGTTCAACAAGAAGTTTTCCATAAAATATAACAAATATTATTGTCACCGGTCGTCATGAGGTCTCTAGTGCAGGTACGACCTCTGATTCTTTACAATCCTCCAGTGACGTCGCCATTGGCGCACTCCTCGCTCAGAAAGACGACGAAGGCGTCGAACGACCGATTTACTACTTCAGACGCATAATGAGAGATGCTCAACTCTGATATACAAAGGCCGAAAGGGCATGCCTGGCATTGGTACATGCAATCCAGAAGTTCAGACATTACTTACTATCTAACAGGGTCGTACTCATCTCCAAAGCTGATCCCATAAAATTCTTGCTATCAAAGCCAGCCTTGATAGGGAGACCAGCGAAGTGGCTACTCCAGATGTCAGAATTTGACATAGATTGCACGCCACCTAAATCCATCAAATGTCAAGCGGTATCAGACTTGCTCGCTGATTTTCCAGGGAAAGACACAACAACACTACATGAAGAAGTGCCCGGCGAATTCCCAGACATCTTGGTCATCAAGGAAGAAACATGGCTTATATACTTTGATGGGTCTGCCACCCCTAGTAGTGACACCGGAGGAGCGGGCGTAGTGCTGGTGTCTCCATCTGGTGAAGTTTTCTCACATTCGTTCAAGTTGGATTTCCACTGCACCAACAACTCAGCGGAATATGAAGACTTCCTATTAGGATTATCTTTGGCCAAGCAAGCAGGAGAAACACACCTCGAGATAAGAGGAGATTCAAAATTATTGGTCAACCAGATGAATGGAACATATTCTCTCAAAGAAATCACACTTGCTCCATTCAGAACCGAAGCCCAGCGACTGTTGACCTATTTTGCTGACGCAACGATCGTCCATACTGGACGGACTAACAATAAGCATGCTGATTGCCTAGAAACTCTCGCCTCCAAGCTTCAATTCGAAGGAGCACAGAAAACGATCACTGTACGGAGGCGTACAGTATCTTCGACTTGGCTCACTCAGATCGAAGAGATTCCAGCGAACGATTGGCGAGCACCCATCATTCATGAATTGAGCAGCTCTATCTCAGAATGCCAAGTCAGCCTCAAGGAATTGAAGAACTACTTCTTGATTCATGGAAGTCTATACTATCGAAACCCTGATGGATCTCTATCACGATGTCTTGGGAGCGACGAAGCGGAAGAACAGCTCAAGCGCATACATGAGGAGGTATGTGGGAAAACGTTAGTGGTAACACTCTACAGAAAGCTTCAAAGAATGGGGTACTATTGGCCATCGATGGAGACTCAGTCAAGAGATTTACAAGGATCTTGTCCTGATTGCCAAACACCTCCTCATCACTTGGAGGTTTTGACGGTCCACCACACTGGGGACTGGAGGGAGCCTTACATCAAATACCTCTGGGACAACGAACTACCACTGGAAAGAAGCAAGCAGTCAAACTCATTCAGAAAGCTAAGAGATTCGTCTATCTCGATGGGATCTTATACCACAAAAGCTTTGGTGGAAATTTACTGAGGTGCTTAGC
Source organism: Papaver somniferum (assembly GCF_003573695.1). Taxonomy (NCBI): domain Eukaryota; kingdom Viridiplantae; phylum Streptophyta; class Magnoliopsida; order Ranunculales; family Papaveraceae; genus Papaver; species Papaver somniferum. Next base: position 41,293,659 of record NC_039364.1, read on the forward strand.
CGAACATGAAATCCCTACAATCCTGAAGGAAGTACATGATGGAGAACATCAAGGAAAGAGGAAATTGTTTCTTAAAATTCATGAGAAATATTATTGGCCAACCATGGAAGATGATGCAGTCGCACACGTTCAGAGGTGTCACCAATGCCAAACCCATGGTAATCTCATCCACACTCCTTGTCTCCCGTTGAATTCTGTGAATAGTCCGTGGCCTTTCTACAGCTGGGGAATAGATATCATTGGGAAGATCAATCCAGCATCTTCAAAACAACATGAATACATCATCACTGCAACAAAGTACTTCACCAAGTGGGTCGAAGCTATTCCTCTTCGAAGCACCACTGGAGTTACGATTGCCGCCTTCATCAAAGAGCACATAATATGCAAATTCGGGGTTCCTAAGCATATCATCACAGATAATGGAACTTCTTTCGCCAATCAAGATGTTGAGAAGCTGCTCAATAAATATGGGATCGAACAAATCTTCTCCACGCCTTACTATCCACAAGGAAATGGTCAAGCAGAAAGTACCAACAAGACTCTGGTCAGGATTATCAGTCGGAAGATTCATGACAATCCTCGATCATGGCATGAGCAACTACCCATGGCTCTATGGGCTTACAGAACTGCACCAAGGAGCTCGATCGGTACTTCGCCATATTCCCTTGTATATGGAGCCGACGCCATACTTCCAGCAGAAATCAAAGTTCCCTCAGCCAGGATTGCAGCATCCAGTGGTGTACAATGGGATGAGGCCGAAATCTCCAGATCAAGAATCGTTGATCTAGATATGCTGGAATCAAGGAGAACCAAGGTGGAAAAATATGTGGAAGCTTACAAACAGAGAATCTCCAGAGCCTACAACAAAATGGTAAGACCTCGAACATTTCAAGTAGGAGATTTGGTATTAAAGACAGCAAAGCACATTCAACAAGACATGTCCGATCCTAAGTTCTCTCCTAAATGGGAAGGGCCATATGTTGTTATCAAAGCAGTGTCTAGCGGGTACTACAAAATTTTAGCAATCAATGGAGGAAAGGAAGGAAACATCATCAATGGCAAATGGCTCAAAGCTTATTATGCCTGATCCATGAAACAAACTACCTCTTCATCATTTCAAGCATTTTCAAAAATGTAATTTCATTCCTCCAAAGAGCATGCGAATGCTCTTTTGTTCATTAAACATTTCATAAATGAGCAAAATTCGTTCATACCATGATCAACTGTTTCACCTAACTAGAAACTCAGATTTACTCAAAAAAAAAAAAACCACAAATGTTCACTCAGAGCAAACCATCCAGCAAAGGATAATCCCTGTAAGAAGCCTCATCAAGCTTCTTCTGAAAAATATTGGTATTTGCCTTCAAATCTTCGACCGCTTTCTCAACCCTTGATGACTCCAGAGCCAGTATCCTCTCCTCATCCAGTAAAGCTGCATTCATGGAAATTGCATCAGCAGCCTCCGCCTCCTTATGAACCTTGATTATCTCATGGCGACGACGAAACCATCTCACACTGAATCGCAATATCTCACAATTTGAAATCATTTCATCCCATTGGTGTAGTTCATGGTTTTTGACGTCTCGCAAGTGCATCTGATTCATTTCCTCGATGATCGGCAATAGCCCCGCTACCGTGGTTAAAAGGGTTGGAAGAAAACCTTTCCACACTTCTGTGGTAGCAATGTGACCATATTTCTTCTAGATCTTGGTGTACAGAGACGCATGACATTTGGAAATCACGAATCCTCCGACCATTTCATTGTCTGGGAAGGTATTAATCAATAGGGCTTCGAATAAAAGTCCAGCGGTTGGGTATTCACGAGCAGGGACACCGTCTTCGGTCTCCATGGATCCTACAGAATATTCACATGCCTGGTTACTACTTTCCTCAAATTCAACCACGGTCACGAACTTTCCACTCTTTCTTCGTCTAGCATCGACGACGACACCGACATCCTCCTACGATGAAACGAAAGAGTGTTAATCCCGGGACTCAGTACAATCTCAAGAGTCATAGGTTTACTTACAGACGATCCAGCTTCAGAACGAGCCGATCCATACCGGGCAGGAGATCTAACAGTCCGCTTAGGCCTTGCATTATGAGGAGTAGCATTCTTCTTACAGTCCTACGACAAATCATTCTCTTGTGATCAACAATCTCGATTGAACAAAGAAAAGAGAAGAAGAAGAAGAAGTGTACAACTTACTGGGATAGACGTTGCTATTTCACGCTTCGACTGAAAATAATTTTGAGAAGAAATGCTATTGCTCGACATGACGGCAAGAGGGTAGGGTCAAAACTTCTCTGCACGATGAAATTGAATCAGGAATGGAAGAAATATTTGCGTGGATCATAGATTTGGAGTCTTGAAAATATATATATCAGGCGATAGTCATGTAGTCAACTAAGTTACGAGTTTCACTGAAACCCTAGACTTCAAAGATCGATACCGAAGACACGGAGGAAAATAACACACTGGGGACTGAACATCACGGGTCAAAGAATAGGCCGCGCGGCCTTGTACACGTCATGAATTATCGGCCGTGTGTTATGTTACTTCTCATGAAAATCGACAAGTCATGATGAATTTGGATATATGGACATTGGTCCATGTCATGGATTAGAAGAAATCGACGTTAACAAAATGTTCATCATTCAGAAGAAAAGTCTAATTGAAGTAAAGTCGTTTAAACAGTCAAAAGAAAGATATCCAATATGAAGACTAAAAAGGGAATGCTCTACCATCTACAAGAAGATGGAAGTAAAACTACTCGTCGGACTCATCTGAATTGTCGGCTTCATCGTCACTGTCCTTCTCGGAATGATCTTCTTCAAAGCCACTGTCAGGATCATTGGTAAAGTCCGGTGGACGGAAGATAACATCATCATCTGAATCCGAATTATCTTCTGCTGCAGCTTCAGCTTCAATTTTCTTCATCGTCCTCCGATGCTCTCTTTCATATCGATCAGGCTTAATGTAACGCTCGGATGGTTCCCATGTGATCTCTCCTTCATAAGCATCAGCATCAGAATCAGAAGGAACCCCATCCAAGAATTGACGCTTCTCCTCAACCCTATGTCTCTTACGCCGGGTGCGATCTTTTTCACGTTGACGAGCATCCTCCTTTTTGTCTTCAGCTCTTTTCTTTTCGAGTTCAACAAAAGAGTCTCTTCACTCACCAAAGGAACATTAGGATTCTCCCCTTCCTGGGTAACCCTAGCCTTTGATTTCGCTACAAGAGCGTCGGAATCCTCATCAGAAGAGCCATAAGAAGAAGAGGAATACCAGTAATCGTAATTGCTGTTATTGTTGGTCGACATTTTCTGGAACCGGAAGATCAAATATTACTACTATGTAAACAAACCAACATCAACAAAAAATGGTAACTCTTAACTCTTACCTTTTATAATTCCACTAACAATAGTGATAGTAATGCTAGAGTTAACACCTCAAAATCGTTCGTCTCTTCGAAAACTGCAAAAAACGAACGAAACTTTATTAATTTCGAAACTGATTTTTCATAAAATCACGGACACAATTTTCATAATGTTAACATTCACACAAATGACCTATGAAGTTTACAACAATAAAATATTTCATCATAAATATATTGTCTATCTTCGAAAGTTCCTCAAAACCCACGTTTCTGATTTTTCGAAAAAACAACAATTAATGCAACATTGCTTACATAAATTCTCAAGAATTTTATCTGATTCATGCAAATAAAATATATCATCATATTTTACATAATATATGTCACGGCTGCATATATATAAAAAAAAATATTTTTCCTTCGTATCGTCGTTATTTGTCTTTAAAACGAAGGTTTATTTCAAAAATATTGTGAAAGCTCACATCTCATACATATGATAAAGTTTTGTATTTACATGAAAGCTCACAGGAAAAATTTTATCACTGAACACAAGTTCATCATACATATTTTCCTTCGTGTCATCATTATTTTTCTTTAAAACGAAGGATTGTTCCAATTTCATGAAAATTCACTTCTTTTATGATGAAACCTTGGTATACATGAAATCTCATACACTAAGTTTTATCACTGGACCTAGGTTCATATTTTAAAAAAAAAAAATCTCTCCTAAATCAGGGATTATAGTTAGTTTTCGAAACTAACGATCGAACGAACGTACGTTTTCAAAAACGAGGGTTTTTTCATAAAACTCACGCTAATATACACACGTGCATATAACTTCATCATGATCAAAACATGAACAACTCATGAGGATCATAAACATCAACATCAAAAAAAAAAAATACACGTACCTGGTCGACCGGAATTTGGCCGGCGGCAACGGACGGCGATTGGCGGCGGCGGCGCTGATCCCGGCGGTCTTCTCCTGCTGCTGGCGAAGGTGCTGAGATGGTGGAGATCTGGTCGTGGGAAAAAAAAAAAGGATTAATCCCTTTTATTTCAATTTTATTTCCAAAACCTAATTTTCTAAGGATTTCCTTATTGGGCCCGACCCGCGAATCCTAACCGACCACGGACTCGTCGTCCAAACCAGCGGTTCAACACCAATTTATGCTCATCAAACGACGCTCCAATCATGACATTGAATCCTCCATCAAGTCGTGGTTTTCTCATGCTCTCTAAGTCTGGTAATGTCTCAACTTACGACTAAGTTCAATTACTGGTATTATTATTTATGGACGGAAAATCACCATTTAATGCTGACTGAGGAACACAGCTTTCCTCAGTGAGTAGGGGACTTAATGTAGATGGTGGATTTTCGACAAAGGCTAAGTTCGTAAACTCATAATTATACGAAGCTCTGATTCAGCAATCAGACGTGAGTATCGAGACACGGGTCTCTCATCGAATTCTCAACGGAGAGTACTTTCTCTCAGAATACATGTAGATATGTAGTCTCACGACTGGACAACAACATATCTCATGAATACTGAATACTTTCAGTGATTATTTCTATATAGAATTACGAGATGGACGTCTCCTAGACAGCTTGCTCTGCTAGTATATAGCGATAACGTCTTCAGGAACAAACAACAAGTTTACCCTGACTATATAAAGGATATGGCTTACCGACAAGCTCATATCGGGATAATTAATGCTCCTAGACAGCTTGCTCTGCTAGTATAGAGCCACAAAGTTAATTATTCCTAATTACAATTGCTCTTATTCCATGTCGAATCCACGACTAGTCCCATGGAATGGCAATAACAATTGTTCTGATTCTATGATCGAATCCACGGCTTGATCTCATAGAATATCAATAACTATATTATCTCTTTACTCCTATTTCATGATAGAATCCACAACTGGTCTCATAAATGGTAATAGATAAATCTTAATTACTCTAATTCTATGGTCGAATCTACAATCCCATGGAATGGTAATGCTCACTTTATTATTCTGAATTCGTAGTCGAATCCTCAGCTGATCCTATGAATTAATAATAAACATCTTATTACTTAGTTTTGTGAATTATTCTCCACTTAATTCCACGATTAGTAATAAATAATCAACAACCGGGCGTCTGAGCTACCTCTAAGTAAGCCCCGATTCAAATGGTGAAGGTATATTCAACGACGATACACTAACAGTCACCGCACGAACGAGTATTTCAAAAATACAACGAAACGATGAATAGGGAAGAAAATAATAAATAATTAAAAATACTGACCAGGGTGCTGGGAGCACAGACACACGACCCACCGACCGTGTCGTGGTCAATCCCACGCCAGTTTTATATTTTTAATGAATTTTTATTATTTTCCATGATTTGATGAAAATTCTCTCATTTTATCAAATCTCCTTCGTCTCGAGGAAACTCCTCGGTTTCATGGTACTTCCATAAATCCATGAAAAATAATATAAAATTAAGGAAAGGAGTGTGGGGCATGACCATTGGCCAACTGGTCATGCCTTGGTCCCAACCGCCCCCACACCCCACGGTTCCTTATTATTTTATTATTATTATTATTATTTCTTTAATTTCATAAAAAACTCCTTGATTTCATGGTATTTTTGCACAAATCATCAAATAATAATAAAATAAAATAAATTATGAAACTTGTGGGACCGGGCCTTGGCCGCCCGGCCATGCCCTAGCCGGTCCCAAACGCCCCTTTGATTTATTATTTTATTATTAGTTTTCCTTGAATTCATCAAATTCCTTGATCTCAAATTAGGAAAAATTCCCTCAAATTAGGAAAAATTCCCTCAAATCATCAAAATACCTACAAATATTAAAAAATTTGGGAAAACTCGTGGGACCGGGCCATAGCCGGCCGGCCATGCCTTCCACGGTCCCATACTCCCTTGTTTTTATTATTTTAATATTTTTTGCTTCCTTGAACTCATGAAAACTCCTTCAATTCATGGAAACTCCCTAAATTCATCAAATTTCTCAAAATTCATGAATTTTTCATAAAATCATCAAAATATTATATAATTAAGGAAAAGGCACCACGGGACCGTGGTCACGACCGGCCGACCATGCCTTGAACACGGCGGTCCCACGCCTCCTCATTCCTTATTTTATAATTATTTTTCATCATCTCATGGTGTTTTCCTCAGTTTCGTCGAAACCCTAATTTTGGCATATTTTCTCGATTGGATGCTCAATTGCACGCCAGAAAATATCAAAATTCTCAGGACTGAGACGCGGACGCCTTGGGGACACGAGGACGCTATCTTGACCGACCAGGATTGGCTCTTTGGCTCACGGAAGCCGGTCCCATCAATTTTCATAGTTTTGACCTAATTTGCACAATTGCTCGTATTAGGTCAAAAACTCTCCCAAACCCTTTGGATTTTCATGAAGTGATCGTCAAGCGGTCACGGGACAACCCAGGGCCGGTTTCATGACTCCATGGTCGGTCCCTCGCCTCGTCATAATTAATTAGGTTTTCTCACCTAAGGCTCAGACGTTGAATAAATGATTAAGCCAGCATTTAATCATTCTTCCACCAAAAAATCGTCAACTCTTCAGGAGTTCTTCGTATTTGCTCACGTGAGCATATGGACACTACATGGTTGATCCACGGTCCCATGTAGTCGCTCCCTCCTTCATCCCATGGTTAAATTCTGACGAACCATGAATTGATCATCAATTGATCAAATTAGGGTTTCTGAATCCAAGGATCATCATTCCAGATTCTAACCTTAATAATTTTACGACGACCTCATGGTCATTCATTTTATTAATTATGCTCGATTCAACGACCAGTATTCTAATTAATATGTTTGGTACGTTGCCAATAATCCATCAGACGAGCAACACATGCTCAGACGATCAAATATTCAAAAATTCATCACATGAGCAACACTTTCCCAGATGCTAAATATTTGCTCAAATCAAGGAATATTGGTTCAACAATCAATATTCAAGGGTCCATCGAATGAGCAATAGTTGCTCACTTCATCGTAAGAACTATACCTCTGTCTCATGACATGTTCAATTCATGAGTTTCAGAACATCATGTTCACCTCAGCAACTACATGGACTCATCGTCACATCAAACCACGAAGTCATCAATTGACTAACAAACCACGAGACGTCAATCGTGTCACTTTGGGGGGATATCACTTAGGGTTTTGGTCTGGCGGACTACGGGACGTGTGTTCAAACACACGATGGAATGTGAGCAAGTCGTGCAATCAGTTGAAGGAATTCATGAGGTAGTGGGTGGAAAATCGACCAAGTCTCCACACGTTGAGCAACTGGTTTTAAACACGATCTCCACTTCCCCACTCCTTGATTCCATCAACTGTCACACTTCATGGGGTCATGGTGTCTAAACTTCCAGCAATATAAATAAGTCTCTGAATCATGATTGAAGGATCGACATCAACAGTATCATGAATCTCACGTCTCATCGACAACACGAGATCATAAACTCATCAATTGAGAAACTACTCTCAATTAAGCAATTTCAATCACTCAGAGCTTATCGTATTCGGAATTCACACACCCACAATCTTTGATTACCATTGATTCCACACATTTCTCAGCTTCCCTCCTACAGATCAACCCATCCTCTCTTGTGACCGAATTTACTCTGGAACGATCATTGTCTTGATTTAGGCCGGAGTACTACAGATTGATCTGTCGAATATAAAGCACCTCCTTTGCAGCGGTGCATCTGTGTGAGGTTTAACATTTCACTCGGTTCGAGGAGTCTCCTCCGTACGGTCGTCTCCTCAATTCCTTAAAAACCAGCAAATCGTTTTTCCCCTTCTACAATTGTAAAAAAAAATTGGTCGAAAATTGAGTATAATCATGACCTGCTCTGTACCAGATGTTAGGGTTCTAGACCAAAACACAAGGTTTATGTGATAAAAATAAGTATAAAACTCGGATAGTTGAAGAATTAAGATATTTAGAAGAAGAATAAGAAGAGAATAAGAAGATCAAAGAGATTGAAAGAGTTCTTGTATTAATTCTTGAGTCTTTTACAAAGCTCATGAGTTGTATTTATAACTACGTATACTTGTGAAACAAGTAATTCTAACTATGGAGTTTAAATTAAACAATGGAACTAATATAGAGAAACTAAATAAGTAAACTAATATCAATAGGTGTTGGTATCGCAACAGTTTCCGAAGAGTTGTTGGGCATGATCAGGGTTTTCATGTTTTTCGTAAAGTTTGAGCCATCAACGAAAACATAGATTGGGGTGTACTTCAACGAGAGCAGCTCAGTGGGATGCACCAAATAAGCTAATTTAAATCAGGTGGACGAGCAAACCCAGTTTTGGGCCGTGGAGAATACCGCAAGGAATAGAGCCAACGGTTGCAAATTGAGACGACCATCCCAAGTTGAGCCGATAAGGGTTGTATCCCAACCGCCAAACAAAAATGGTCACATTAATGTCATAGTCATTTAACTTATTAACTCACACCAAAATACACATGATTGCTAAAGGTTGATGCCAAATCTTTCAGGGGTACCATTACATATAAGACAAAAAAGTGAAAAACGATCCTGGCCGTTGGATCATTCATATGGTACCCCTGAAAGATATGGCATCAGCCTTTAGCAATCGTGAAAATACATTCATATTTTTTTTATATTTTTTTAGAGTTCCTCCACTGTCTCTTCTAATTTAATCAATTTTTCTAGATTTTCCAATATAAATGGCTTAATTTCGAAATATTAGGCGACAAAAAATAGGAAAAAGAACACCTTTGAATAGACCTAGTCAACCTAAACGAGTAATACAATCAGGATCCGATGGAGAGAACAATCTCAATCTATTTTCCGATCGAGAATTAGCTAAAGCTCAAGGCTATATGTCTACAAAAGTTGAGTGAGATAACACCGCTCAAAAACGAAGAGGTGGTTGTTACGAAGTTAGTAAAGTTTATGTAGAGCTACCTCCTGGTGTTAAACCTATTGTCGATAAATTTCCTTGAATTACTTTGTAACATATTAATGGATGAAACATCATCCCAGATTGGTGTTTGGTTGGTGGAGCATTGGTGATGTACTCACACACGTTTAACTTTACAAACTTCGAATTAGGTATGTCAAATATTTTGTAATCAATACGAAAATGCGTATGAAATTAACAATTTCAATGTTTTTACAGGAATAACACCATTAGAATTGTATTTCCTACTTGGGATATCCTTCCGCGTGGGAGATGATGTTTCACTTGAACAAAAAAAATGGCTGGGAGAAGATATATATACATATAAACTTACGTTGTACTTTACCGCAACAACCCAGCCGAAGCACTGGGATTCATAATTTGGTTTAAAGGCATTTATAACCCAACAATTACACGGAAAATGCATTTCTGATCCGGATACAAATGAATTTGAAGTGGACAGAAATTTCCAAGGTTTTTATTTTATGGTTACTTAGTTCGTGTTTTTTTCCCAACTCAAGCGTTAATACTCAAGTAGGATGGTTAGATGCGTTACAAGATATGGAGGCTGCTTCCACTTATGATTGCGGGTACGCTATATTAACCGAGTTGTACATTTCACTCAAGAAAAATGCTATCCCACACGACTTTGCGGGATAGCTGGCTTCTTTACCGTTGGATGATCAAATCAATGGTTAGAATCACATTCAGGAAAGGACCCGTCACTTGCAGGATATGACCCACCACTATCAGGAAAGGACCCACCACTTCTCCTAAAGGGTTCAAGGCTGTTAGATCTGGGTTTTAGCATGATCTAACCGTAAAGAAGCCGCTTTTGCGGGAATCCATCCCGCAAGGTCGTGCGAGATAGCACTGCTCTTCACTCAATATTGCATGCTTGGGTTCGTCAAGCATCAAGGGTCTATCGGGCCTCCTCGAGTTAAATATGAAAATATATATCCCTTGGATTTATAATAATTAAAAACAAATTTATCATGTAACTAATTATATGATGTTTTACTTTCAACTTTGATAGTATACAAATTTGACATTGGCGTTCCAAGACTTTTAGACTACACCCAAATTATAGTAATGTGTGATGCAGATAACTGGCATAAAAACAAAACAAATGAGAGGTAAATAATATGTATGTGTGGAAGTACCAAAACATGTTTAGTAACGAACATGCATTTAAATGGATGCCATGTAAAGAATTTGAGGAGATAAACTATCATGTTTTCCAAAGGATCAAAGATTTTTCACTCCATTGCCTTGTGCTCTACAGACCAGTCAGGGGTCTTGGTGTTTATTATTAGAAAAATGTGTTAGACAATTACTTGATACAGTTGGATACCAAAAAAATCCTCGATCTATATCCATTGTATTTGAAACGGAATACAGTAAATTGAAGAGTAAAGGCTATAAAAGGTATGAGACATTATTCACTCCTTGTGATGAAGACCAACATGAGGAGTGGTTCAAGCCGGTTGTAGAGTGGATAATTTGTTAAGATGTTTAACACAACTATGGTTTGGATTTTTCCACAGTAGGTAAAGCATTACCGAAAATTGAGTGTCCAATACATCTACTGTCAGTAATTTCATCTTTCGTCGTTTATCCTTCAGCAAGAACTTCATCTTCATTGGCGCAATCAAGAGCAAAATCTTCATTGGTTGCACCCGATTTGCCAGAATTGAGTTGGGATCTAGACTCTCGTACTCTCGCTGGGGAAATTCGGATACTTTCAATGTCTCACAAGATCTCGACCATCCTAGTTCATATATATGAACCCGACCTGTCATGAAAAATTGGTAAAACAATTGAATCAAATGGAGTTGAGAGATATAGAAACTAGGCGTATATATGTATAAGAGATATGCAGAATGGGAGACACCATGAGCTTTAGTCCTTATTTTTTGACCAATACTGGAACTCTAATATCCCATGATAGAGTGGCAGACTCACAACTCAACATCATGCGAAGAGAAGGATATCGTCCAGTGCAACATTTTATAGAGGATCATTAAACTTCAAAAGCTCCCCATATCAAGGATTAAATTAATGATTTGGGAATCAAAATAATCTCAAGGTGCGAGAACCTAATATGGAGGATCAGATGAAAGGTTTAGGAGTATGATGCATGGCGCCCGTATAATAGAAACTGAAATGGGACTGAGTAGTTATGCCTTATGCAAACATAATGATGTTTGATTAAAACTAGAACTAATCTATTTATGTAAACTGTTACATTTAATTAGTATTAACCAATTTAGAAAGGAAAGTAAAATTATATTTATATTTAGTCAAAATTTAAAACAAGTCCATCAACATCTTGCTCGAGTAGTATCTGTACTTTTTAACATCTGTTAGAGCATAGCTCGGTCGACCTCGCATGCGTTGCTATCTCAAGCATGTTTGTCAATGTTAGTGATCAAAACTATGAGTCTTGATTTCTAACCTACATAGCTAAGTCTCAGACTAGGATAGAAAAGTGTAGTTGAGCTCAAGGACTTCATGGCGATTCATCATACAACGACGAAGATTTATACAAGGAACCGTGGAACTTCATCAACAAAAAGGTATGTGGAGACTTGAACTTATCTATCACTCAAAAGTCTATCTATTCTATCTCCTACTTCTTATGAAACAAAAGTCGTATGCTATATAGACTAGATCATACACATTTGATATTTCGAGCCGAGTATATTTCGCCTATCTATATCTCGAAATCATGTGTTGGTAAAGCGCTTCTCTTTGATCAAGTTTATCTTCACCTAGTGAAATAAGTCATGAAAAGTTTCAATCACCTTGAGAATTGCTCTGACGTGAATCGGTCTGTGAATAACGGCTACATAGCGTCCTCTGAGAATGTCTCAATGGTTGAAATGAGAGTTTAGATTACATAACCATTGTTGATGGTGGATTTTCGTTTAAGGATAAAATTGTAAAAGCCGAAATTATGCGCTAACATCCTGCAATGGATAAATCCACTGATAAAATAGATAATACTTCTCCATTGAAAACTTATAGCATTATCTATTAATGCATGACTAGCATTGTATTTCCTGTATTGCTTCACTCTTATCATTATTGGTGCGGCATGACGACTGAGTGTTGCGCTCAGCAGAGCAACACGAATCTCCAAGCATTAAATAAGGAGGCATGTACGAAATACTCGTAAAGGATATAACTCTCAGAGTGTTATACTAGCCCGATCGAGCATCTGGACTGTCTGTATCAGTCTCAGAAACGATCACGACCATCCAACTTCACCAGCATGATTGGATGGCTTAGATCGGATCCATAACCCCCAGGCAGGTGTTGGAGTATTCACCACCGACCCAATGCGTCCCCGCATGGCCGGACTCCCCAAAAGGGTAGCATAGCTTACTAATACGTCCAGCCAAAGCAGAGCGGACGTGAAACCCTAAATTAGGGTTTGCGGCACATTACATGTGTCGCAAATCGGTCTCAACCATCCATCTTCGCAGGCATAGATGGAGGGTGTAGATATAGATTCAAAGGGCCCAGAGCATGTCAACACAAACACCGTGGGCCCACCTACATACATGACCAATCGGTCAGGACCAACTATGGTTGGTCGTCCCAATTCGTGCGCCCAAACAAGGCATGACGCACGGCCGGCAAAACCCTAATTAGGGCTTGTGTTGCGATCACGAGCGTCCATCTTCTCCTGCTCGGATGAAGGGTTTAGGAGTAGACTAAGCAGGTCCGGTGAGCATCAACATGATCACTGTGGACCCATCTATCTCCACACCCGATCGGCCAAAGCTTATCATGCCTGGTTGCCTCGATTCGCACGCTCAAACTAGGCGTGGTCACACCTCCCAATTGCAAACTAATCTCGACCACTCAACTTTGCCGGAAAAATTGAGTGGCTTAGATCACGTTTCTATGGGATAGTAAAGTATAGGCATGTACACCAGCCCGTCGTCTGCATGCCGGACTGATCGGCCAAGACCGACCAAGCTTGCTCGTCTCGAAACGCGCGCACGAAATAGGCTTGTCGCGCGGCCTTTGCGGCACAAAATTTCTGTCACAAATCGATCCTAGCCGCTCCTCTTTACCGGACAGATTGAGCGGTCCAGATCACGCATTCATGGGGCAGCAAGGTATATGCGCCTATATCGGCATGCCGATTACACGTATGCACAATCGGCATGGCCAAAATTGCATCCCGAGCTTGGTTTCGACCAAGCTGAAGAGTGATGCTTGTGCACCTCTTCACAAACCCTAATTCCACTAACGGTCGCAGATGAGTGTCTCAAAGATCATATCGTCCGTTCAACTTCGCCTGCTTGGTTATACAACCCTGGTCAGGATTTAACTGGTCAATGAGGTGTCGTGGTGATTATCATCCGCCACTCTACCACACCATGTGGTCGGCCAAGTCAGGACTTGCTTGCGCACCCTCCAAACCATCACATGAAGTAGGCTGGACATGAAGTTATTTTAAGACGCTCAAACAGCGATGCTTCATACATGCTGAGTATATTCGATGCATTACTTGCATAGAATACACATGATACTTCACAAGTATCGACTTCCTAAATAACTTAGTTATTTAATCTGGCATCACATGCTGCTTTATGTGGGTCCCACGATCCACACACTCGAGACATCAATCATGTCACAAACTGGGGGATACATGCTAGGGTATTGGTCTGGCGGTTTACAGCGTGCAGCGCACAACGCGTCATCACAAGAACGTGTCAGGAAGTCATGGACGGATAGTGATGATGGGAGAAGTGGGAAAGACTGATCGTGTAACACTAACACACGCAACTCCACTACTCCATCACTCCACTTTCTCCACTTCCCATGAGAGACGTGGGTTAGGCTCAATGACTAGTATAAATAGGTTCTCCTCCCTATTTTCAAACAAGACAACATAAACCAAGTGTTAATACAATTGTATTCAAACACCGGAACTGATAGCTTACATCCTGCAAGCCAGTTTAGCTTTTTGATACAAGTCATACATAGCCAACACCTTCACAATCTCAACACCTTCTTCGCTTCCCTCCCTAAGATCAACCTCATCTCCTTCATTTTGTGACCGAGGCAAGTCTGGAACGGACATTTCTTGGTTTAGGACAGAATTGTACAGATTGATTTCTCGAATCAGAAGCACTCTCGTGCAGTGCATTTGTTTAGGGTTTAGATTCATTTCTCATTCACACACCCCAAATTACCAAAACCGGGCAGAAATAGTTTTCACCCATAAACAATTGGCGACCACAGTGGGAGGTTAATCTCTCGGTTGTAAAGTCAATTTCTTCAAAATCCTATTCAAATTCATCAATTTCGAAAGGGCAGATCTTAGATTCAATTTAATCATCAACCTGTTTCAAGATGGTAGAACTTAGGTCGGGATCAGCAATCAATCCTGATGGAGCTAGTGCGGATGAAACTCTTGGTATCGATGTACCTTTCAGTGGAGCTACTGTGGTCAATACATCTCGTGGAACCGTCTCTTATACCACCAACGCCACCGGAGCAGGAGATATTCCAGTAAGTGTAACGCCTCCTATCACCAGAGCCAGGGCAGCCACGAACCCTGGCATCTCTTCAAGTGTAACACCTCCGGCGATCACCAGAACAACAACTTCCATTCCTTCATCAGGACGGGGAGTCTGAGGAGCAAGAGGAGGACCATCTCCAATTACCATCGCAGACTTTATGGAGAGGCAGGAAGCTCTTGCTAAGACTCAAACGGATATGGCTGCAACTCAGAGAGGTACTCACTTTCCTTAAAACGTTAACTGAACAATTGCTACAAGACTCACGGCAACCCCTGGAGCTAACAAGGGATGCCTTCACGTCCAGAACAGGCGTTTCCACTCAGACCCGCGTGAAGACCTTGAACGACTTATCCAAAACCGAGGCAAAGGAAGCATGATGGAGGTGCACCAACATCAGCCGACGTACCCTCAAGATGTACAACAAATTCCTCTCCCAAGAGGATACACCTCTCCTCAATTCTCTCTCTATGATGGTAGTGGTAACGCTCATGAACACATCTCTCGATTTTTGGAATCATTAGGAGAACATGAATACGATCGTGTTCTCCACCTGAAAGAATTCTCGAAGTCACTTACGGGAAGGGATTACACCTGGTACAACAACATCGCGCCTAACAGCATATCCAATTGGGACGGGATGGTCAGTGCTTTCTATAAAAAGTACTTCTTCGTGTCCGAGCAGACCACCTTTTCAGACCTGGAGAGAATCTCTCAGCGGAACAACGAACATCCGAACGATTTCGTTAAAAGGTTCAGAACTCAAGCACTAGATTGTCATGATCCGAATATCACTGGACGGCAGTTGGTGGAGTTGTGCATCAACGGGATGATACCTATATACCGCGCCCTACTGGAGAATCTGGGCTTTCAGACATTCTCCGAACTCCATGAAGCTTCCAAGCGTTCAGCCACAACTTCCCCAGCGTTACTAGAGAGAACCAGAGTTGTTCGAAACGAAGACCTACGTGAGAGTCGAGGAAGCAGGCGCCTCACCAACAAACAATACAACACTGGTCCTTCTGTGAGCATGGTAGGCGAATGAGGAAAAAGGAAAACTTCAGCAACGGAACGACAACCCAAGCGTGCGGATCCGGCACAGACGACCTCGTCTCAAAAGGGAGTAGGCAAGACTCCTGCACAAGACACCGAAGATGCAGGCTTCCCATTTCCCATGAGTGAAGTGATAGAACTCTTGGAGGCATGGATTCAAGACAACTCTATCAAGCTGCCTCCTATCAGACGCCCTCCAACCGAGAAAGATATGGCGGATCCCAAGTACTGCCACTACCATAGTTTTGTCCATCATCCGACTAAAGACTGCAACAGACTGAAGCAGATTTTCAAAGAAAAGATATAGGAAGGAGAACTCCAGCTTGGAAACGAAGGTGTTCATAGAGATCCTCTCCCTATCAGGAACCGCATGATTTCCGGAGATTCTGTTCGCAATACTGTACAATCTATGATGGAATATTTGTGCGAGATCTTGTACTTCTCCAAAGCACCGCGTCGGGACATATTTGCATCCCTCAACCGTGTTTCTCAGGCAGGCGCTTGTATCTGGAAAAGGAAGCAGTCTCGAAACCTCAGTCCTTACTAGAAGATGCAAGCCAGGGAAACTGGGGACTCTTAACCGTTGCCCGTTTGAGGGATGTCGAGTTAGATAGCACATTGATCGATACGGCCTCTGAATTCAACATCATCACTCTCCAGACCTTGAAAGCAACAAAGATTTCAAAGCAGGAAGCTAGTCACAACCCAACTGTGATTAAGACTCCAGAAGGAGAACTTGGAGATGCATATGGATACATCGATATTGAAGTTAAATTGGGTGACGCCCTAATGCAAGAAAAGTTCTACATAGTCAAGGAGCATCCTAATTACGACATGATCTTAGGACACTCTTGGATACACGACAACAAGGCAACACTGGAAGTTTGTCCTCTACCGGCTTCGATACCCGAAAGGATATCCAACAAGCCGTCTGGACCTGGGGACTGTTTGTTGCCGCACCACCTACAGCTTGGCAACGTGATACAACTTCCTGGAGAGAGCCCGTCAGCGCACATTAAAATGTTCCGAGCCCAAGTAAGTCTTATCACACAATCCTTTTTGCAACCAGTCACTCCTCACTCTGACAAGCACTGGGGACTGGTTCCAACTAACAAACCAACCTCGGCTAAGAGATGTGAATGGGAGGACGTCCCCTTCAAGCGTTTTATCAAGAGCTTAGAGGCTGTCTCGGTCAAAGACGATAAAGCCAATGTCCAGGCATCTGCACGACCAAACTCATTTGGAATTGGAGATCTGGTGACGAAGACGACTACATTCAAGGTTGGGAGCATGACGGTGAAAGTAACCAATCCACCTGGCTCACCCACTGAAAGAGAGGATGAACCATACCTGGTAGCAGACGTTATCATAGGAGGCTACTGCAAGCTCATCAACGCTGACAAACTGGAAGCCTAACGATTCACTCGCGATGGTTCAAACCCTACCGTACTTAAGACGATGTGCTACCATTTTCCAGCGTCCTCCATACTTTAAAACGCTGTGCTGTTTTCTCCAGCTTGTCTTTTTACAATTACCTTATCATGTCATATTTGTAATTCCTCCAGAAAATGATTGCAATACTTGCATTCATAATTAGGGTTTCAATTTTCAATTTCAAATTAATTGAAGTATTATTTCCATCCAAGAACTTCTTTACCCCTAAAGGAAAACACAAAGTCCTGAGTCATCCTAAACCCATTAGAGCAAAACAGAGAAGGAAAACCTAAGCAAACATTTCGTAAGAAGTCAAGGAAATAGAATATGTGCGGAAAAGGAAGATGCTTTGAGCCATTCACCCAGCAAGACCAGGGAGATATCACGTCAGGAGCACATGCAGGTCCGTGGTATTCCATTATGACATTATTTATTTTATCATAAAGAATCACATACATATGAAGGCACACCATTGCGCCTGAAAAGGTTCAGATGTAATCTTAACAAAGGATTATAACATAAAAACCTTTATTCAAGCAAGCAAACAAAAGATCCTAGACTCAGCCGCCACTGAGTACAAGGAAGATGTTTATGAATTACGGGAATGTATTTAAAGAGAAAGAAAAACAAAAGCCTAGACTTCAATAAGGTCGACCGCGTCAGCACCACTATTAGGTCCTGCTTCAATGCCATCACCATCATGAGTCGTTACTGCTTCTTCCTTCGGATCTGCCTCATCTTCCGCTTCAGATGTTTCTACAGTAGCACTCTCCACCCCAACATAGTTAGCAGGAACAGCTTCCATGTCTTACTCAAAGTACACAACAACGTTAGGGATTGTATTGACTGCTTTCAGACGCTCAGGTTTATCTGTGTCAGAATCAAGGATTATCACACCGTCATGGATTGGATAATCACATTTATCTTCACCAAGAGGTCGTTTGTGTTCAACCCTACGCCTCCTTAACCGTTCTGAAAACCTCTCTGCCCTTGCGCTCACTGAGGCTTGCAACGCTTCATCACGCCTCCATTGCTCCTCCATGTCGATTGCAGCTGAAAGGGCACAGATACGTCCCCTGACAATACGCAGGTGCAGAATGGACATCCCCTGTATAGCACGACCAACTTCGCGAAGTGGGAGATCGATTTTATCCATTACTTCTTCGTTCGCATCAACTCCGGGCTTGTCTACTTCGAAACTTTTTTCTGGAGAAGTTACAGAATGGTCATCGCCCACCGCTTCCATGATAAGCTGCAAAGAAGAACAAGTTATGAGCACATAAAAAATGTGTATATCATCATCAATCAATCATAAGATCAGATAAGTGCGGATAAATACCTGGATATACGACTATGGATGAGAAGAATCCTTGGAATTTATATCTTGCAAGTCAACAGAATCCCATGAGAAAAGAAGTCTTTACTGGCCACCTATGAAGGCTACTGATTCGGGGTAATGATCAACGAGGCTTATCGGATATATCTAGGAAAAGTTGTCGTGCAACGGAGGAGAGTACACCCAGTTCAAGAAGTGGGCCAAGCTCTGTCCAGATGTACATGGAGGAAACCAAAAGCGACTCGCCTGACCAAGTCCTGCCTCCTTCATGACCCTAATCAAGACTTCCAGGACATTACCTGACGATCTATGCGGTAAATACGTATTTACTTTAATTTAGCTTAATTGTTTCAGCATACAAAATCGTCACCATCTCATGCCTACCCCACAATAGTGTAACCATTATGTGCTAGGCAGGGGACTTAATGTTGATGGTGGATTTTCGTTTAAGGCTAAAATTGTAAAAGCCAAAATTATGCGCTAACATCCTGCAAAGGATAATGCCACTGATAAAATATAGAATACTTCTCCATTGAAAACTTATAGCATTATCAATTAATGCATGACCAGCCTTGTATTTCTTGTGCTGCTTCACTCTTATCATTATTGGTGCGGCATGACGACTGAGTGTTGCTCTCAGCAGTGCAACACGAATCTCCAAGCATTAAATAAGGAGGCATATACGAAATACCCATACAGGTTATAACTCTCGGAGTGTTATACTAGCCCGATCGAGCATCTGGACTTTCCGTATCAGTCTCAGAAACGATCACGACCATCTAACTTCACCAGCATGATTGGATGGCTTAGATCGGATCCATAACCCCCAGGAAGGTGTTGGAGTATTCACCACCGAACCAATGCGGCCACGCATGGTCGGCCTCCCCAAAAGGGTAGCATAGCTTGCTAATACGTCCATCCAAAGCAGCGCGGACGTGAAACCCTAAATTAGGGTTTGCGGCACATTACATGTGTCGCAAATCGGTCTCAACCATCCATCTTCGCAGGCATAGATGGAGGGTGTAAATATAGATTCAAAGGGCCCAGAGCATGTCAACACAAACACCGTGGGCCCGCTACATACATGACCAATCAGTCAGGACCAACTATGGTTGGTCGTCCCAATTCGTGCGCCCAAACAAGGCATGACGCACGGCCAGGAAAACCCTAATTAGGGCTTGTGTTGCGATCACGAGCGTCCATCTTCTCCTGCTCAGATGAAGGGTTTAGGAGTAGACTAAGAAGGTCCGGTGAGCATCAACATGATCATTGTGGACCCATCTATCTCCACACCCGATCGGCCAAAGCTTATCATGCCTGGTTGCCTCGATTCGCACGCCCAAACTAGACATGGTCACACCTCCCAATTGCAAACTAATCTCGACCACTCAACTTTGCTGGAAAAATTGAGTGTCTTAGATCACGTTTCTATGGGATAGTAAAATATAGGCGTGTACACCAGCCCGCCGTCTGCACGCCGGACTGATCGGCCAAAACCGACCAAGCTTGGTCGTCACGAAACGCGCGCCCGAAGTAGGCTTGTCGCGCGGCCTTTGCGGCACAAAATTTTTGTCACAAATCGATCCTAGCCGCTCCTCTTTACCGGACAGATTGAGCGGTCCAGATCACGCGTTCATGGGGCAGCAAGGTATAGGCGCCTCTACCGGCATGCCGTTTACACACATGCACAATCGTCCAGGCCAAAATTGCGTCCCGAGCTTGGTTTCAACCAAGCTGAAGAGTGATGCTTGCGCACCTCTTCACAAACCCTAATTCCACTAACAGTCGCAGATGAGTGTCTCAAAGTCATCTCGTCCTTTCAACTTCGCCTGCTTGGTTATACAACCCTGGTCAGGAGTTAACTGGTTAATGAGGTGTCGTGGTGATTATCATACGCCACTCCACCACACCATGTGGTCGTCCAAGTCAGGACTTGCTTGCGCAGCCTCCAAACCATCACATGAAGTAGGCTAGACATGAAGCTATTTTAAGACGCTCAAACAGCGATGCTTCATACATGCTGAGTATATTCGATGCGTTACTTGAATAGAATACACACGATACTTCACAAGTATCGACTTCCTAAATAACTTAGTTATTTAATCTAGCATCACATGCTGCTTTATGTGGGTCCCACGATCCACACACTCGAGACATCAATCATGTCACAAACTGGGGGATACATACTGGGGTATTGGTCTGGCGGTTTATAGCGTGCAGCGTACAACGCGCCATCACAAGAACGTGTCAGGAAGTCATGGACGGATAGTGATGATGGGATAAGTGGGCATGACTGATAGTGTAACATTAACACACGCAACTCCACTACTCCATCACTCCACTTTCTCCACTTCCCATGAGAGACGTGGGTTAGGCTCAATGACTTGTATAAATAGGTTCTCCTCCCTATTTTCAAACAAGACAACACAAGACAACAGAAACCAAGTGTTGATACAACCATATTAAAACACCGGAACTGATAGCTTACATCCTGCAAGCCAGTTCAGCTTTCTGATACAAGTCATACATAGCCAACACCTTCACAATCTCGACACCTTCTTCGCTTCCCTCCCCTAGATCAACCCCATCTCCTTCACTTTGTGACCGAGGCAAGTCTGGAACGGCCATTTCTTGGTTTAGGCCAGAATTGTACAAATTGATTTCTCGAATCACAAGCACTCCCGTTCAGTGCATTTGTTTAGGGTTTAGATTCATTTCTCATTCACACACCCAAAATTACCAAAACCGGGCAGAAATAGTTTTCACCCATAAACAACCATGTATTCCTTGAACCGAAGTTTTCGAACTTTGTTGATCAAGAGAAATCGGGAGGATTGTTGAATTGGCTTGCCAAGTCCGCGAACTGTCGGAAGTTCTCGACCGAGAATTTCTGCTGGATTTTCCAAAACTCGTTTGTGTGCTAAGTCCGCGAACCGAGAATTTCAACCGGTTTACTTAAGTCCGCGAACTTGTTTTTGAACTTAAGAGGTTATGAAATAAAGATGTGCTCTGAACACGAAACATTAAATTACTAAGGAATGATTTATGCAAACCGTGGCTATAATATTCATGAGCTGATTCAATCGAATCGAATCATCTTTGTTTCAATTGTGTCTTGTGTAGTTACATAAGATCTCACGGAAATTGAACAACTCTTTAACTAGTTCATTTGAGTCAATTGAACTAGTTATGGTGAAGAAGAACAAGGTTAATATGAAATGCTCATATGGCTAACCTTTTGGGTTACTATATTGAACCAACATACATGTACACGTTTGGGAATGGTTTTCACGAACCCAGTAAACGTCTACCCAAGTGTGTGTGACAAGCTAAGTTTTCGATCTAACGGTTGAGAAATATTAGCTTGAATCTAAATCAGGTTTTCATCTAACGGTGAATATGGATTGCTTTGCAACTAATGCAAAACCCTGATTTGATGGCTATATAAAGGAGACATCTAGCTTTGAGCAAAACTAATCCCCACACGTCTGCGTGCTACTAGTGCACTCGCTAGAGTCGATTCTCCTTTAACCTTTGGTTTTCTTCTCTAAAACCAGGTTAACGACTTAAAGACTTCATTGGGATTGTGAAGCCAGACCGATATTACTTTTATCATAGTTGTGTGATCTGATCTTGCATCTTCTATCGTAGGAGTACAATCGATTGATTGGCTTGAAATCGTGAGAGTTCTCCGATAAGAAAGATAAAGAAGTCACAAACATCTTCGTCTCACTGTTTGTGATTCCTCGACAAACCGCATGTGTAGTCAGGAAGGATTGTAGAGAGGTGATTGATTAATCTAGGCTGTTATTCGGGAATATAAGACCGGATTATCAATTGGTTCCTGTTCACCTTGATTTCATATCTTAAGACGGAACAAAACCTAGGGTTTATCTGTGGGAGACAGATTTATCCTTTGATAGACTTTTCTGTGTGAGACATATTTGTTTATTATCAAGTCTGCGATTTTGGGTTGAAGCAACTCTTGGTTGTGGGTGAGATCAGCTAAGGGAATCAAGTGCGTAGTATCATGCTGGGATCAGAGGCGTAGGAGTACAACTGTACTTTGGATCGGTGGGAGACTGATTGGGGTTCAACTATAGTCCAGTCCGAAGTTAGCTTGGAGTAGGCTAGTGTCTGTAGCGGCTTAATACAGAGTGTATTCAGTCTGGACTAGGTCCCGGGGTTTTTCTGCATTTGCTGTTTCCTCGTTAATAAAATTTCTGGTGTCTGAATTATTTCTTTTCCGCATTATATTTTATATATTTGAAATAATACAGGTTGTGCGTTCGTGATCATGAATTGGAAATCCAACCTTTGGTTGTTGATTGATATTGATTGATCCTTGGAAATTGGTCTTTGGTACCATCCAAGTTATTCCTTGTATTTGATAAAGACTCGGTATTGTTTTTAGCTTGAGTAAAAATCAGATCAAGAGAGAGATATTAACTCCTTGAGATACTTTTATCTAGATTGAGTCTGAATGTCTAGTTGATTCTCTAGCAAAGTATTTCGGAGTTAGTCCATACAGATTGCTAAGCGAAATATTGGGTGGTGTTGTTAGACCCCTGCTTTTTCAATTGGTATCAGAGCAGGCAAACACGTTTAAGACCTAACAAGTCCGTGTTTGTAGCGATCTGACTCTATGGACAGAGGTGTTATCTCTATTAACGTACCACAAGTCTTCGATGGATCCAATTACTTATGTTGGAAAATTGTTGTGCGATCTTTTCTTCAATCGCGTGATTTTCAATCATGGGTATATGTAGTGAATGGTTATGATGCACCCGTTGTTGCATCTGGAGACGGAATTGTTCTCAAGAATATTGCTACAAAGCAGAATTCTGAACGGTTAAATGTTACCATACATGCCATTTCCCCAACTCTTCAACACCATGTGTCTAATTGTACTAGGTCTAAAGATGCTTGGGATATCTTAGAAACCGTATTTGAAGGAAACTCCAGTGAAAAGGAAGATAGGCTTCAAAACCTTAATTCCGATTGGGAGAACCTTCGTATGGCAGATAAATAAACATTTGATGAGTTTAATCACAAAGTGTCTGAAATTGTTAATGCATCTTTTGTTCCTGAAAAGGACATTGTGATGAAAATTCTCAGATCCCTGCCATCTAGATACGAGTCTAAGAAGCATGCCATCGTTGAGGGGAATAACCTCGATTATCTTTCCAGAAACACCTTGGTTGGGAAGCTAAAGATCTTTGACCATGAGCATACATCCAAAGTCGGTAAGGATGTTTCCTTTAAAGCACAGAAGAGCACTAAGTTACTTTCCAATGGTAAAAGTGCTCATGTCTCTGAGGATGATCAGTCTGAGAATGATTTTTCAGATGAAGACCTTGACAAGTCGGTCTCCTTGATCACAAGACAGTTTAGGGATCTTCTGTTGAATAGAATTAAACGGTTTTCAAGAGACAAACCTAGGTCATGAGACAAACCTCACGATCGCGTACCTCCTAAAAATAGGGATGTTAACGAGGCTGATGACGAGGACATGCTGATAGACGCATTTATGTGTCTAAATTGTCCTTATTGTTTCGTATTGTTAGTACTCGTTTTCGTCCTTATTATGGTGTTTTGTGTGTTTGTAGGTATTTTTTGGAAATAAATAATTTTGGAAAAATCGGCTCGAAAAATTATGCGGAGCATCCCCAGAGGACATTTGTTATTCGGACTCTCATTTTGGTTAAGGGGCAACCCAATTACTAAGGGGCATCTCAGTTGGGCATTTGTTATTTGCACTCCAGAGACGGATAGGGGGCAGTCTTCTTCAAAATTCAAATTTTGATTTTTGGCGGGAAAATTGTTCACAGTTCAGGAGATTTTCGATCGAAGAAATGAAGCAGTTATACGTCGATTCAATGGCTGAATTTTGGCATAGAGATGTGATATGGCATAGAGAACATGTTTTGGGCATCAGGTTTGATCAAATTTGGCTAGAATTCCTGGTTCGATTCACCAAACCAAAACAGAGCAACACGCACTGTAAGCAAGAATAATTGGAGTTAGAGCGTGCATGGGGGAGTTCTGCTAGCTCAGGAAGAGTGCTGAGGCGTGGATAAGGCAATTTGGAGCGTGAAGGGAGAGAGTTGACGTGAAAATCTTCTAAAAATGGTAACTATCGTTTATTTTTGGACAACGGGTTTAATGAGAATTATGTCGAGTTATGGCGAGATTAAACGCGCATGTTGGGTATAAAAGGACCCCTTGGGTTTAGTAGAGAGGTTGTCGAGAGTTTGGGGAGGTTTGGAGGCGAGCAGAGAGGCGCAGGAGGAGTTGCAGAGAAGTTACCTGCTGCTGGCATTAACACGCCTGAAGAACACGAAGAACACACTTACCAGAACCGTCGTTTTCCAGCAGTCTTAAAACAGCAGCGACAGCGATAGTGGAATCTAAGTATCGTTGTTTCTGTTACAGCAGTGGTAAAGTATCGTTGTTTTTTGGACGCCTTTTGTGGGTCGCAGATTCACTGTTTTAGTTCTTCTTTATCTTTTAATCAACTTTTTGAGCTATAAAAATGTATTTTGAGAACATGATTAATATGAGTAGCTAAACCCCAACATTGGGATGATGGAGGAAGCCGTTCTTTATGCATATGATAATTATATTAATTCTTTTTTGACTACTTGCACTTTTTATTGATCGATTTATGATATTTCTTAATTGGTTGTGATATCGTATGATGATGTATGCTTGGTCGTAGTGCTTTTGATGCGTCATGCTAGTGATATACAATAAATATTCTAAAAATCTACCTTGGCAAGAATGAGAGTCCTTATGATTTGAGCTATAATTATTTCGAATAAATATATGAATTGTGTGAATGATTAATGGTGGAATCCTGAGTCCTAGTGTCTCTTGATCCTGTGACAAAAATTTTGTATATATTTTTATTTTCTAAAAAAATTATCCTTCACAAGTCCGAGAGTTTGAACCTCATTACTACAACCCAGAAAAAAATCTTAATCACATGCCTCAGTGCTTTAAGTGTAAGGGTTTTGGCCATTTTGCTAACGAATGCCCAAATCGTAGAAAATACACTGGGAACAAAGGTCTTGCTGTGACACTTGATGAAATGTCTGAAACCTATGATTCCGATGAAGATAGGAAATCAAGTGTAGGGCTCCTTGGTGAAAACATCGATTTTGATACTTGTAGCAATACATATATCAACCTCAATGGGTTTGGAGAAGAAGGAAACCCGATCAAGCTGGAAGGTTTTCTAACTGGAAACCCTGTCAGTAATGTTTCAGGATCTACTGTATGTCTAGCTGCTTGCACATCTCAGATGCCTGAATACTATCCAAGTTTAACGTGCTCTTTTTTTTCGATGAAGGGACGCGAACTATCAAGGTGTTACAAATACAAGCACCAAATAAGGCACGCCAGCAAACTTCAACGAAGAGCATATCGATTAGCAAGGAAGCTGAAACTTGCTCAGAAGACCGCCAAGGTATGTAGGATCTTATCTTCGTCTAAGAAGTTGGTTTCCAAGGATAGAGTAAGACCATTTGAAAAGAAAGTATGGTCGAATCGTTTTGATAGTCAGAAGTCTGAGGATTCCTCCCATGAGGAAAAAGATGGACAAATCATTGTTCATCGCAACACAACTTGATTGTGTTGTTGGGAAAATCTTGTCTCATGTGCCTGATCGAAAAGAGACAATATTGAGTGTTGATTCAGGCTTCAGTAAAGTTTTTCCTTCTTTTCTTAGATTAATTTTATGTCTATCAAATAAAAGAAAGGGTTATTATCGACAATTCTACTCTTTATAGGGTTTTAGAGTTGGGTGTATACGAACCTGTCAATAGGTTTCGAACCCTACATTCCTTTTTCCTTTTGACATCCTATATAAGACTGCTTGTTGAGTTAAGTGATTCAATCACACAAATCCAGTTGTTTATAACTGTTCTCAAAGCACTATGTCGTCATAGGGAAATGATGTCAACATGATTGTTATGTCTTAAATCAAGGAAAAAGAAAAATCTCCTGGTTCTAAGTCCCTGAAAAGAAAAAGAAGGAATACAAGAAAACCCAGGGATGTTCCTTCTAACTCTCAGAAGTTTTCCGATGTTCTTGATGAGTTAAAGGAAATAAGAAGGGAGATAAATAAAAACGTTTGTGTCTAAATCTTTGGAAATTCAGAGGACCCTAATTCGACCTCTTCAGCCAAGACAGTTCGTGGGTATTGACACTTATCTCCATGAACCTTATGTCTCAATGGTTGTCGATAACAAGGAGTTCAGGAATGATAAAGAATTTCTCAAAGGGATTGTTTCTTAGTATGTCTTCTTTTTGGATTAGTTGGAAGAATAACTAGTGCTTTGAATAACGATGATTGTGACTACACATAGCTATTTTTGTATTTCATCTTCTTATGTTATTTTTTAGGTTTATTGGTTATTAAATTCTAAAAATATTTGGAGGATGATGTTATTGCAGTATTGATCTTTATGATTTTGTGATATTGCAATTTGATTATGGGATATGTATTGTTTGCGTCCGTGAACTTGAAGGTCCCATATACGGTCAAAACTAAAGTCGTTCATGAATTAGTGTTCGTATTGATGAAAGGACGAATGGACTTTTGACAATTACAAAAGTTATGCCTATGCAGTCATGTATTTGATGGAAAATAGGATAACATATTTTGTTTGACAAGGATAAAGTTTATTATGTCATTATGCATATAGTGATGGAAAATAGAATAGATCCTTGTATGTTATCCACGGTATTGATCTTCATTGATCCATTTTATTATGTATTACCGTGAAGGCTCCATTATGTGTCTTATGTTGAGCACGATACAACTAAGTCGATTATTCTTATTGGATTTGTTGGTTGTTCCATAAGATGCTATATGTTGACTATTATGAACTAAATTAATCA
Source organism: Papaver somniferum (assembly GCF_003573695.1). Classification (NCBI taxonomy): domain Eukaryota; kingdom Viridiplantae; phylum Streptophyta; class Magnoliopsida; order Ranunculales; family Papaveraceae; genus Papaver; species Papaver somniferum. The sequence goes on from NC_039364.1 coordinate 41,321,293, forward strand.
TCTTGGTTGGTTATTTAGTTATTTGCTCTGAAAGTCTTCTTTTGTCGAGCAAAATCTTTTGACAATTAAATTGATTACTTTTGTGATTAGTTTGTATTCCAATTAGATTAATTATAAGTTCTCTTGTAATTAGTCTAGTTGATTTTTCATATATTCCACAAATTCTTGTGCTGAGTATATGAACGGCTATACTAATCATGTTCTATTGGTTGATGTAGTCGTATATTCCGTAAGGTTTTCCTTATGTTGAGTATGTGAACGATTAAGTTAGTCATCTCCGTATGATTGACTTAGTCGTAGCTCCGTAAGTTTACTTATGTTGAGCACTTTCAATTAAATTGATCACTTTTGTGGTTAGATTTAGTTGCGTATTCCAATTGAATTAATCATAGGTTTACTTGTGATTAATTTGGTTGAGCTTTGGATATAGAAAATCATTTCTATGGTTTTTGATGTCCAATTTAAAAATCCTTCTTTTTTTTCGAAATTAAGGTCGCTCTTGTTGTTCTCTCGGGAATGACATCAAATGGGGGAGAGTTCTTTTGAACTTGTGCTTAATGGTAATATCTTGCGGGGTGTGCGGTTGTGGAATTTTATAGGGGTTATCTTGTATCTTAAAACTCCTTGATGAATGCATTTAGCTTTGGCTTTATGATTTCATCTAATTTAAGTTGGTATGTATTTTTCTTTTGGTCTATGAAATGTCTCTTGTGAAAATTTCATTATGATCCCGTTCTTGTACCTTTGCCAATTTTATTGACAAAAAGGGGGAGAAATAATGTAGTTCACACTACAAATACATATGGTTTTCGGATCATTGTGTAAGGAGGAGTGGTTTCCATAATCGAGATGGAGTATTGTCTAAGGGGGAGTGATACATATCACCGTAGTATTATATTTAAAGTCATGATACAATTGGACTTTGATGTTACATAATAATACTATGTCACCGTATAATAATGATCGAGAATCTCGATTTCTCTCATTGTTATAGCAACGGATCTTCAACAACGATGGTGCTAAACTTACAACCTTTGGGATCGTTGGAGTACTTGGAAGGACAAAGATTTCAGGGAACGTTGAAGATTAGACTATGGAATAGGAGCCACTAAAGTTTATCTTTTTTGTATTCCATATGTATTAATAGTTTTTCACTAAAATTGACAAAGGGGGAGATTGTTAGAGCATAGATCGGTCGACCTCGCATGCGTTGCTATCTCAACCATGTTTGTCGATGTTAGTGATCAAAACTATGAGTCTTGATTTTTATCCTACATAGCTAAGTCTCGGACTAGGATAGAAAAGTGTAGTTGATCTCAAGGACTTCATGGCGATTCATCATACAATGACGAAGATCTATACAAGGAACCGTGGAACTTCATAAACAAAAAGGTATGTGGAGACTTGAACTTATCTATCACTCAAAAGTCTATCTATTCTATCTCCTACTTCTTATGAGACAAAAGTCGTATGCTATATAGACTAGATCATACACATTTGATATTTCCATCTGATTATATCTCGACTATCTATATATCGAAATCATGTGTTGGTAAAGCGTTTCACTTTGATCAAGTTTATCTTCACCTAGTGACGAAAGTCATGAAAAGTTTCAATCACCTTGAGAATTGCTCTGACGTGAATCGGTTTGTGAATAACGGCTACATAACGTCCTCTGAGAATGTCTCAATGATTGAAATGAGAGTTTAGATTACATAACCATGTATTCCTTGAAGCGAAGTTTTCGAACTTTGTTGATCAAGAGAAATCGGGAGGATTGTGGAATTGGCTTGCCAAGTCCGCGAACCCAGTCCGACGACTCAGTCCGCGAACTGTCGGAAGTTCTCGACCGAGAGTTTCTGTTGGATTTTCCAAAACTCGTTTGTGTGCTAAGTCCGCGAACTCAATCCGAGAACCCAGTCCGCAAACTGGCGGAAGTTCTCTTTCCGAGAATTTCTGTTGAGTTTGGAAAACTCAACCGGTTTACTTAAGTCCGCGAACTTGTTTGTGAACTTAAGAGGTTATGATCTAAAAATGTGCTCTGAACATGAAACATTAAATTACTAAGGAATGCTTTATGCAAAACGTGGCTATAATGTTCATGAGCTGATTCAATCGAATTGAATCATCTTTGTTTCACTTGTGTCTTGTGTAGTTACATAAGATCTCAAAGAAATTGAACAAATCTTTAACTAGTTCATTTGAGTCAATTGCACTAGTTATGGTGAAGAAGAACAAGGTTAATATGAAATGCTCATATGGTTAACCTTTTGGGTTACTATGTTGAACCAACATACACGTACACGTTTGGGCATGGTTTTCACGAACCCGGTAAACGTCTACCCAAGTGTGTGTGCCAAGCTAAGTTTTCGATCTAACGGTTGAGAAATATTAGCTTGAATCTAAATCAGGTTTTCATCTAACGGTGAATATGGATTGCTTTGTAACTAAGGCAAAACCCTGATTTGAAGGTTATATAAAGGAGACATCTAGCTTTGAGCAAAACTAATCCCCACACGTCTGTGTGCTACTAGTGCGCTCGCTAGAGTCGATTCTCCTTTAACCTTTGGTTTTCTTCTCTAAAACCAGGTTAACGACTAAAAGACTTCATTGTGATTGTGAAGCTAGACCGATACTACTTTTATCGTAGTTGTGTAATCTGATCTTGCATCTTCTATCGTACGAGTACAATCGATTGATTGTCTTGAGATCGTGAGAGTTCTTCGATATGCAAGATAAAGAAGTCACAAACATCTTCGTCTCACTGTTTATGATTCCTCGACAAACCGCCTGTGTAGTCAGGAAGGATTGTAGAGAGGTGATTGATTAATCTAGGCTGTTATTCGGGAATATTAGACCGGATTATCAATTGGTTCCTGTTCACCTTGATTTCATATCTTAAGACGGAACAAAACCTAGGGTTTATCTGTGGGAGACAAATTTATCCTTTGATAGACTTTTTTGTGTGAGACAGATTTGTTTATTATCAAGTCTGCGATTTTGGGTTGCAGCAACTCTTGGTTGTGGGTGAGATCAGCTAAGGAAATCAAGTGCGTAGTATCCTGCTGGTATCAGAGGCGTAGGAGTACAACTGTACCTTGGATCGGTGGGAGACTGATTGGGGTTCAACTATAGTCCAGTCCGAAGTTAGCTTGGAGTAGGCTAGTGTCTGTAGCGGCTTAATACAATGTGTATTCAATCTGGACGAGGTCCCGGGGTTTTTCTGCATTTGCGGTTTCCTCGTTAACAAAATTTTTGGTGTCTGTGTTATTTCTTTTCCGCATTATATTTTATATATTTGAAATAATACAGGTTGTGTGTTCGTGATCATCAATTGGAAATCCAACCTTTGGTTATTGATTGATATTGTTTGATCCTTGGAAATTTGTCTTTGGTACCGTCCAAGTTATTCATTGTATTTGATAAAGACTCGCTATTGTTTTTATCTTGAGTAAAAATTAAATCAAGAGAGAGATATTAACTCCTTGAGATACTTTTATCTAGATTGAGTCTGACTGTCTAGTTGATTCTCTAGCAAAGTATTTCGGAGTTAGTCCATACAGATTGCTAAGCGAAATATTGGGTGGTGTTGTTAGACCCCCGATTTTTCAATTGGTATCATAGCAGGCAAACACGTTTAAGACCTAACAAGTCCGTGTTTGTAGCGATCTGACTCTATGGACAGAGGTGTTATCTCTATTAACGTACCACCAGTATTCGATGGATCCAATTAATTATGGTGGAAAATTGATGTGCGATCTTTTTTTCAATCGTGTGATTTTCAATCATGGGTATATGTGGTGAATGGTTATGATGCGCCCGTTGTTACAGCTGGAGACGGAACTGTTCCCAAGAATATTGGTGAATATAATGCTGCCGAGATTCTTGCTGCAAAGCAGAATTCTGAACGGTTAAATGCTATCATACATGCTATTTCCCCAACTCTTCAACATCATATGTCTAATTGCACTAGGTCTAAAGATGCTTGGGATATCTTAGAAACCGTATTTGAAGGAAACTCCGGTGAAAAGGAAGCTAGGATTCAAAACCTTAATTCCGATTGGGAGAACCTTCGTATGGCAAATGAAGAAACATTTGATGAGTTTAATCACAAAGTTTCTGAAATTGTTAATGCATATTTTGCATTGGGTAGGACTATTCCTGAAAAGGACATTGTGATGAAAATTCTCAGATCGCTGCCATCTAGATACGAGTCTAAGAAGCATGCCATCATTGAGGGGAATAACCTCGATAATCTTTCCGGAAACACCTTGGTTGGGAAGCTAAAGATCTTTGACCATGAGCATACATCCAAAGTCGGTAAGGATGTTGCCTTTAAAGCACATAAGAGCACTAAATTACTTGCCAAAGGTAAAAGTGTTCATGTCTCTGAGGATGATCAGTCTGAGAATGATTTTTCAGATGAAGACCTTGACAAGTCGGTCTCCTTGATCACAAGATAGTTTAGGGATCTTCTGTTGAAGAGTAGTAAATGGTTTTCATGAGACAAACCTAGGTCATCAGACAAACCTCACGATCGCGTACCTCCTAAAAACAGGAATGCTGACGAGGCTGATGACGAGGACATGCCTCAGTGCTTTAAGTGTAATGGTTTTTTCCATTTTGCTAACGTATGCCCAAATCGTAGAAAATACACTAGGAATAAAGGTCTAGCTGTAACACTTTATGAAATGTTTGAAACCTATGATTCCGATGAAGATAGGAAATCAAGTGTAGGGCTCCTAGGTAAAAGCATCGATTTTGATACTTGTAGCAATGCATATATCAACCTCAATGGGTTCGGGGAAGAAGGAAACCCAATCAAGCTGGAAGATTTTTCTAACTGGAAACCCTGTCAGTAATGTTTCAGGATCTACTGTATGTCTAGCTGCTTGCACATCTCAGATGCCTGAATACTATCCAAGTTTGACGTGCTAGTTTTGTTCGATGAAGGGACACGAACTATCAAGGTGTTACAAATACAAGCACCAAATAAGGCACGCCAGCAAACTTCAAACGAAGAGCAGATCGATTAGCAAGGAAGCTGAAACTTGCTCAGAAGACCGCCAAGGTATGTAGGATCTTATCTTCGTCTAAGAAGTTGGTTTCCAAGGATAGAGTAAGACCATTTGAAAAGAAAGTATGGTCGAATCGTTTTGATAGACAGAAGTCTGAGGATTCCTCCCATGAGGAAAAAGATGGACAAAAATCGTTGTTCATCGCATCACAACTTGATTGTGTTGTTGGGAAAATCTTGTCTCATGTGCCTGATCGAAATAGAAAAGATTGAGTGCCGATTCAGGCTTCAGTAAAGTTTTTCCTTCTTTTCTTAGGTTTATTTTTTATCTATCAAATAAATTAAAGGGTTATTATCGACAATTCTACTCTTTATAGGGTTTTAGAGTTGGGCGTATACGAACCTGTCAATAGGTTTCGAACCCTACATTCCTTTTTCCTTTTGATATCTTAGATAAGACTGCTTGTTGAGTTAAGTGATTCAATCACACTAATCCAGTTGTTTATAACTGTTCTCAAAGCACTATGTCGTCAGAGGGAAAGGATGTCAACGTGATTGTTATGTCTTCAATCAAAGAAAAAGAAAAATCTCCTGGTTCTAAGTCCCTGAAAATAAAAAGAAGGAATACAAGAAAACCCAGGGTTGTTCCTTCTAACTCTCAGAAGTTTTCCGATGTTCTTGATGAGTTAAAGGAAATAAGAAGGGAGATTTATGAAATAAAGACGTTCGTGTTTAAATCTTTGGAAATTCAGAGGACCCTAATTCGACCTCTTCAGCCAAGACAGTTCGTGGGTATTGACACTTATCTCCATGAACCTTATGTCCCAATGGTTGTCGATAACAAGGAGTTCGGGAATGATAAAGAATTTCTCAAAGGGATTGTTTCCTAGTATGTCTTCTTTTTTGATTAGTTGGAAGAATAACTAGTGCTTTGAATAGCGATGATTGTGACTACACATAGCTATTTTTATTTTTCATCTTCTTATGTTATTTTTTAGGTTTATTGGTTATTAAATTCTAAAAATATTTAGAGGATGATGTTATTGCAGTATTTATCTTTATGATTTTGTGATATTGCAATTTGATTATGGGATATGTATTTTTTGCGTCCGTGAACTTGAAGGTCCCATATGCGGTCAAAAGCAAAGTCGTTTATGAATTTGTGTTCGTATTGATGAAAGTTATGCCTATGAAGTCATGTATTTGATGAAAAATAGGATAACATCTTTTGTTTGACACGGATAAAGTCTATTATGTCATTATGCATATAGTGATGGAAAATAGAATAGATCCTTGTATGTTATCCACCGTATTGATCTTCATTGATCAATTTTATTATGTATTACCGTGAAGGATCCATTGTGTGTCTTATGTTGAGCACGATACAACTAAGTCGATTATTCTTATTGGTTTTGTTGGTTGTTCCATAAGATGGTATATGTTGAGCATTATGAACTAAATTAATCATCTTGGTTGGTTATTTAGTTATTTGCTCCGAAAGTCTTCTTTTGTCGAGCAAAATCTTTTGACAATTAAATAAATTACTTTTGTGATTAGTTTGTATTCCAATTAGATTAATTATAGTTCTCTTGTAATTAGCCTAGTTGAGTTTCCATATATTCCACAAATTCTTGTGTTGAGTATATGAACGGCTATACTAATCATGTTCTATTGGTTGATGTAGTCATATATTCCGTAAGGTTTTCCTTATGTTGAGTATGTGAACGGTTAAGTTAGTCATCTCCGTATGATTGACTTAGTCGTAGCTCCGTAACTTTACTTATGTTGAGCACTTTCAATTAAATTGATCACTTTTGTGGTTAGATTTAGTTGTGTATTCCAATTGAATTAATCATGGTTACTTGTGATTAATTTGGTTGAGCTTTGGATATAGAAAATCATTTCTATGGTTTTTGGTGTCCAATTTAAAAATCCTTCTTTTCTTTCGAAATTAAGGTCGCTCTTGTTGTTCTCTCGGGAATGACATCAAATGGGGGAGAGTTCTTTTGGGCTTGTGCTTAATGGTATTATCTTGCCGGGTGTGCGGCTGTGGAATTTTATAAGGGTTATCTTGTATCTTAAAACTCCTTGATGAATGCATTTAGCTTTGGCTTTATGATTGCATCTTAATTAAGTTGGTATGTATTTTTCTTTTGGTCTATGAAATGTCTCTTGTGGAAATTTCATTATGATCCCGTTCTTGTACCTTTGCCAATTTTATTGACAAAAAGGGGGAGAAATAATGTAGTTCACACTACAAATACATATGGTTTTCGGATCATTGTGTAAGGAGGAGTGGTTTCCATAGTCGAGATGGAGTATTGACTAAGGGGGAGTGATACATATCACTGTAGTATTATTGTTAAAGTCGTGATACAATTGGACTTTGATGTTACATAATAATACTATGTCATTGTATAACAATGATCGAGAATCTCAATTTCTCTCATTGTTATAGCTACGGATCTTCAACAACGATGGTTCTAAACTTACAAGCTTTGGGATCATTGGAGTACTTGGAAGGACGAAGATTTCAGGGAACGTTGAAGATTAGACTGTGGAATAGGAGCCACTAAAGTTTATCTTTTTTGTATTCCATATGTATTAATAGTTTTGTCACTAAAATTTACAAAGGGGGAGATTGTTAGAGCATAGCTCGGTCGACCTCTCATGCGTTGCTATCTCAAGCATGTTTGTCAATGTTAGTGACCAAAACTATGAGTCTTGATTTCTAGCCTACATAGCTAAGTCTCGGACTAGGATAGAAAAGTGTAGTTGAGCTCAAGGACTTCATGGAGATTCATCATACAACGACGAAGATCTATACAAGGAACCGTGGAACTTCATCAACAAAAAAGTATGTGGAGACTTGAACTTATCTATCACTCAAAAGTCTATCTATTCTATCTCCTACTTCTTATGAGACAAAAGTCGTATGCAATATAGACTAGATCATACACGTTTGATATTTCGAGTCGAGTATATCTCGACTATCTATATCTCGAAATCATGTGTTGGTAATGCGTTTCGCTTTCATCAAGTTTATCTTCACCTAGTATCGAAAGTCATGAAAAGTTTCATCACCTTGAGAATTGCTCTGATGTGAATTGGTCTGTGAATAACGGCTACATAGCGTCCTCTGAGAATGTCTCAATGATTGAAATGAGAGTTTAGATTACATAACCATGTATTCCTTGAACCGAAGTTTTCGAACTTTGTTGATCAAGAGAAATCAGGAGGATTGTGGAATTGGCTTGCCAACGCGAACCCAGTCTGCAGACTCAGTCCGCGAACTGTCGGAAGTTCTCGACCGAGAATTTCTGCTGGATTTTCCAAAACTCGTTTGTGTGCTAAGTCCGCGAACTGGCGGAAGTTCTCTTTCCGAGCATTTCTGCTGAGTTTGGAAAACTCATCCGGTTTACTTAAGTCCGTGAACTTGTTTGTGAACTTAAGAGGTTATGATCTAAAAATGTGCTCTGAACATGAAACATTAAATTACTAAGGAATGCTTTATGAAAAACGTGGCTATAATGTTCATGAGCTGATTCAATCGAATCGAATCATCTTTGTTTCACTTGTGTCTTGTGTAGTTACATAAGATCTCAAAGAAATTGAACAAATCTTTAACTAGTTCATTTGAGTCAATTGAACTAGTTATGGTGAAGAAGAACTAGGTTAATATGAAATGCTCATATGGTTAACCTTTTGGGTTACTATGTTGAACCAACATACACGTACACGTTTGGGCATGGTTTTCACGAACCCAGTAAACGTCTACCCAAGTGTGTGTGACAAGCTAAGTTTTCGATCTAACGGTTGAGAAATATTAGCTTGAATCTAAATCCGGTTTTCATCTAACGGTGAATATGGTTTGCTTTGTAACTAAGGCAAAACCCTGATTTGAAGGCTATATAAAGGAGACATCTATCTTTGAGCAAAACTAATCCCCACACGTCTGTGTGCTACTAGTGCGCTCGCTAGAGTCAATTCTCCTTTAACCTTTGGTTTTCTTCTCTAAAACCAGGTTAACGACTTAAAGACTTCATTGTGATTGTGAAGCCAGACTAATACTACGTTTATCGTATTTGTGTAATCTGATCTTGCATCTTCTATCGTACGAGTACAATCGAGTGATTGGCTTGAGATCGGGAGAGTTCTCCGATAGGCAAGATAAAGAAGTCACAAACATCTTCTCATGATAAAGAAGTCACAAACATCTTCGTCTCACTGTTTGTGATTCCTCGACAAACCGCATGTGTAGTCAGGAAGGATTGTAGAGAGGTGATTGATTAATCTAGGCTGTTATTCGGGAATATAAGACAGGATTATCAACTGGTTCCTGTTCACCTTGATTTCATATCTTAAGACGGAACAAAACCTAGGGTTTATCTGTGGGAGACAGATTTATCCTTTGATATACTTTTCTGTGTGAGACATATTTGTTTATTATCAAGTCTGCGATTTTGGGTTGAAGCAACTCTTGGTTGTGGGTGAGATCAGCTAAGGGAATCAAGTGCGTAGTATCATGCTGGGATCAGAGGCGTAGGAGTACAACTGTACCTTGGATCGGTGGGAGACTGATTGGGCTTCAAATTTAGTCCAGTCTGAAGTTAGCTTGGAGTAGGCTAGTGTCTATAGCGGCTTAATACAGTGTGTATTCAATCTGGACTAGGTCCCGGGGTTTTTCTGCATTTGCGGTTTCCTCGTTAACAAAATTTCTGGTGTCTGTGTTATTTCTTTTCCGCATTATATTTTATATAATTGAAATAATACAGGTTGTGTGTTCGTGATCATCAATTGGAAATCCAACCTTTGGTTGTTGATTGATATTGATTGATCCTTGGACATTGGTCTTTGGTACCGTCCAAGTTATTCCTTGTATTTTATAAAGACTCGTTATTGATTTTAGCTTGAGTAAAAATCAAATCAAGAGAGAGATATTAACTCCTTGAGATTCTTTTATCTAGATTGAGTCTGAATGTCTAGTTGATTCTCTAGCAAAGTATTTCGGAGTTAGTCCATACAGATTGCTAAGCGAAATATTGAATGGTGTTGTTAGACCCCCACTTTTCAACATCCCATACATGTTATCAAAAACTCCTTAGGGATTGTGTAATGAGCTCCGAAAGCAAATTTGTTTTTTTTCCATCTTCGTCATTCCTCTTGAGCTTGCAATGTATCTTCAATATTAGTTTCACCTTTAGGTCGATATTGATTGAAAACCTAAACAAGAGCTATAAATTCTTCTATTTGTTTTTTTATAGTTTGATAGAGACAAAACAACTCGGCTGCATTACGGTTATTCGAGGTACCGCTGTCAGTACATAAGTTTTCATAAATTCTTCTTCGATAACTCAAATTCACTAAAACATTTTGTATCGTTCTGCACTATTAGCCGGATAACATACTACAAAGTTTGTACATAGAGTCTTCATCTACGGTAAAATCTGCAGGGTTGAGCCGTTCCTCATAAATTATGGGTGTAAAAGGTGGAGAAGATGTGATTTTAGAAGTGAAAATAGTTGAATTTATATAAGACGAGATTATAGTCGTTGGGTAGACTTAGTCGTTATGAACCCAGAAGAGGTCGTTCGGCTCAACTTGAGACGAATATCATAGGCAACATGAGCCGAGCCTTCTCCAGGACGAGAAGCTTTACGGATTAACTTGAGACGGGATGGAAAAATCCTAAATTTGAGTGTTTGCCCATCCATTTTGTCTATTTTCCTATTCCACTATGGGGTGGGAAAATTAGCTAATTTTCCCACCCTCATTGTCTTTACTCTAACAAGGTATTAGGTTGATTGGTCCAAAAAAAAAATGATGAGACCTAAAACTGTAGTAAAGAGATTGACTAGTAAGTTGTTACCAACACAATTAGATATTAGTAAGGCATATGATAGCTTATATTGGGGCTTCTTCGGGATAGCTTTTACCGAGTCGAGATTTTCAGCTTTTTTGATTATATCATTCTATGCATTTCAACGGTTACTTACTCAATCAACATTTGTGGTACAAAACAAAGTTATATGTATAAACAAGGGTTATTCGACAAGGAAACTCGTTTTTCTTCTTATGTTTTTATTATCGGCGCGGAAATCCTATCGACGAACTTAGAAAATCAAGAAATCCCAAAAGCTTAGAGGATGAATGCGCATTTCTCACAAGGCTCCACCAGTTTTACGTTTGATGTATGCAGACGACCTCCTCATCTCTTACAAGGCATCAGAAGAAAGTAGTAACCATGTCAAGCAACTTCTTCACTCCAACTAATTAAAACAATAAAATCCACAAATATTCATCATCCAAATCTGTAGTAGCATGAAGTAGACAAGATACACCGTTTCTACAACATGCCAATTGTTGATACATGAAAAATATTACCCCTTAGCCGGGCAAGTGTGCCCTCAAAGGGGAGGAAAACCCAACACGAGACATGGGGACTTATGGACTAAAGCCCAAGTCCACTAAGAAAATGTCTATTAGATGGAAAGGACAAAGGAGAAATTAATAGGAAAGAATGAGGTTTTATTAGAGAAGGAATGGCATTAGTAGTAATTAAAGAAGTTTAGGACACATGGCATGATGTCATAAAAGGAAGGGGCTTTTTAAGAAGTCTATATAAAGAAGGACAAAGTACAATGAAAAGAAACAACTCTCTCTCTGACTATTCTTGGTAAAGTGAGGTCATTTGGCTAGCTAGGACGGGTAGAACCTCAAACCTGAAATCACCTCTCAACATTTGGAGACCAAACCAGGAGGCTCGTGCGTAGCTAACCATGACACACGTAGGAGGCGTTAACCTTGATACGGTAGAGAATCAAGTAACCAACCGACCCATCAATTGGGAGGAAGTAGCAATAGATGATGACAACGAGAAAGAAACACCGATCCAAGGCGTTATCAAACGACTGGCAAAATATGGGTCCCAAAACAGAGAGGCGATGACAACACAAGGAAAGAACACGCAAATAACCCAACCGCCAAAACCCATACTATCAACCCTGCAAAACATGCAAGAGGAACTAGAAGAGCGCTCACGCAGGAGGCAGGAGCTTGAAGACTGGATTGCACAAGCAGTAATAGAAGGACAAGGCACTTCCGAAGGAAAGACGAAGGGCGAGGAGTACAAAGACGACGAGACAATCGCGATGTCACAAAAAGAAATAGCGAAGTACTTGGAGAAAAATTATCATGTGGTGAAACAAGACAATCACTGCCGCGTAAGTAGCCCATACCCGATAGATATCCGGAAATACCAATATCCCGAAGACTACACATCTCCAAAATTCAAGACATATGACGGAAAAGGAAACGTCCGAGAACATCTTAGACGATTCCTATCAGCAACGAATGACAGGGCCTCCGATAGAAAAATATGCCTAAGAGAATTCCCCAAATCGCTCACAGGCACGACATTCACTTGGTATGATAACCTAAAGGAAGAAAGTGTAGACTCCTGGCCAACCATGTCCACGCTCTTCCTTCGTAAATTATACTCAGCTAAGAGGAAAATTATGGCAATAGATTTAATAAAGAATGGACATCGGTTGGGGGAAGAAATAGGAAAATATATCTTACGGTTCCGGCGCCTGGCGCTGGACTGTCATGAAGAAATCAATGAAGAGACACTCATTGAAATTTGTGCACGAGGAATGATCCCAGCCTTTAAGGGGAATTTGATCAACTTCAGATTCCAGACCTTTGTCGAGCTAGAGAAAGCAGCTGAAAGGATTGCCGACTGTATAGAAGGAATACACATGGACTCTGCTTAGCGTCATACGGTCAATACCGCATCCGAGGAATCGCGCAACGTAAGACCCAACACAAACAGAGAAAGGAGAGGTCAATTCCGAACTGACAGAAGGGGCCAAGGAAGGAACGGAGGGATTAGGCGCGATTTTAATCCACCACATCCTCTCCCTTGCAGTAAAGAGAGTGTGGTAGAATTGCTTAATCAGTGGGTCACCAGAGGAAAAGTCCATCCGCCCCCTGACAGTAGTAGACGTCAATAAGATGGATCAGAACTCTGCCAGGTACTGCCACTATCATCGAAGATTAGGACACTCAACAGAAGAATGTGTGGTTATAAGAAGCATATTTGAACGTAAGTTCGCCTCTGGAGAACTCGGGCCAGCCAAGCAAACAATCGAGCGTGACCATTTCCCTCGCCCTTGATGAGAAAGAGAGGAGAAGGGGGAGAGTGTGAGTGGTAACATCGAAATCGTAAACAACCTCTTTTCTTGGTAAGAACAATTTTCCCTATCAACAACGAGTAGAAATCTACAAAAGGTCGCAGGTTAGCCAAGGGCGCCTGATCGACTGAAAAATCTACAAAAGGTCTCAGGTCATCCAAGGGCGCCTGATTGACTGACAAATCTACAAAAGGTCTCTGGTCATCCAAGAGCGCCTGATCGACTGACAAATATACAAAAGGTCTCAGGTCAGCCAAGGGCGCCTGATTGACTGACAAATCTACAAAAGGTCTCAGGTCAGCCAAGGGCGCCTGATTGACTGACAAATCTACAAAAGGTCTCAGGTCAGCCAAGGGCGCCTGATCGACTGACAAATCTACAAAAGTTCTCAGGTCA